>NC_064567.1:72970734-73158234 GCF_937001465.1 Orcinus orca
TTATTGATTAGCTCTGGTAGTTTTATGGTAGTATCTTTAGATTCTCTACGTATAATATCATCTTATTTGCAAACAGTGACAGCTTTACTTCTTTTCTGATTTGGATTCCTTTTATTTGTTTTTCTTCTCTGATTTCTGTAGCTAAAACTTCTAAAACTATGTTGAATAATAGTGGTGAGAGTGGACAACCTTGTCTTGTTCCTGATCTTAGAGGAAATCGTTTGTTTTTTCACCATAGAGAAGAATGTTGGCTGTGGGTTTGTCATATATGGCCTTTATTATGTTGAGGTAAGTTGCCTCTATGCCTATTATCTATAGTGTTTTTATCATAAATGGGTGTTGAATTCTGTCAAAAGCTTTTCTGCATCTATTGAGATGATCATATGATTTTTCTCCTTCTCTTTGTTAATATGGTATGTCACATTGATTGATTTGTGTATATTGAAGAATCTTTGCATTCTTGGGATAAACCCCACTTGATCATGCTGTATGATCCTTTTAATGTGCTGTTGGACTCCGTTGAGGGTTTTTGCATCTGTGTTCATCAGTGATATTGGCCTGTGGTTTTCTGTCTTTGTGACATCTTTGTTTGGTTTTGGTATCAGGGTGATGGTGGCCTCGTAGAATGAGTTTGGGAGTGTTCCTCCCTCTGCTATATTTTGGAAGAGTTTGAGAAGGATAGGTGTTAGCTCTTCTCTAAATGTTTGATAGAATTTGCCTGTGAAGCCATCTGGTCCTGGGCTTTTGTTTGTTGGAAGATTTTTAATCACAGTTTGAATTCTAGTGCTTGTGATTGGTCTGTTTATATTTTCTATTTCTTCCAGTCTTGGAATGTTGTGCTTTTCTAAGAATTTTTCCATTTCTTCAGGTTGTCCATTTTATTGGCATAATGTTGCTTGTGGTAATCTCTCATGATGCTTTGTATTTCTGCAGTGTCAGTTGTTGCTTCTCCTTTTTTCTGTCTAATTCTATTGATTTGAGCCTTCTCCCTTTTTTTTTTTTTTTTTTTTTTTTTGCAGTATGCCGGCCTCTCACTGCTGTGGCCCCTCCCGTTGTGGAGCACAGGCTCTGGACGCGCACGCTCAGCGGCCATGGCTCACGGGCCCAGCCGCTCCGTGGCATGTGGGAGCCTCCCGGACCGGGGCAGGAACCCGTGTCCCCTGCATCGGCAGGTGGACTCTCAACCATTGTGCCACCAGGGAAGCCCTCTCCCTTTTTTTTTGATGAGTCTGGTTAATTGTTTATCAATTTCATTTATCTTCTCAAAGAACCACCTTTTAGTTTTATTGATATTTGCTATCGTTTCCTTCATTACTTTTTCATTTATTTCTGATTTGATCTTTATGATTTCTTTCCTTCTTCTAACATTAGCAGTTTTTTGATATTCTTTCTCTAATTGCTTTTGGTGTAAATTTAGGTTTTTTATTTGAGATATTTCTTGTTTCTTGAGGTAGGATTTTATTGCTATAAATTTCCCTCTTAGAATGGCTTTTGCTGCATCCCATAGGTTTTGGGTCGTCGTGTTTACACTTTCATTTCTTTCTAGGTATTTTTTTGATTTCTTCAATGATCTCTTGGTTATTAAGTAGTGTATTGTTTAGCCTCCATGTATTTTTATTTTTTATAGATTTTTTCCTGTAATTGATATCTAGTCTCATAGCATTGTGGTTGGAAAAGATACTGGATACGATTTCAATTTTCTTAAATTTATCATGGCTTGATTTGTGACCCAAGGTATGATCTATCCTGGAGAATGTGCCATGAGTACTTGAGAAGAAAGTGTATTCTGTTGTTTTTGGATGGAATGTCCTATATATATATATATATATATATATATATTTTTTTTTTTTTTTTTGTGGTATGCGGGCCTCTCACTGTTGTTGCCTCTCCCATTGCGCAGCACAGGCTCCGGATGCGCAGGCTCAGCAGCCATGGCTCACGGGCCCAGCTGCTCCGCGGCATGTGGGATCTTCCCGGACCAGGGCACGAACCCGTGTCCCCTGCATCGGCAGGCGGACTCTCAACCACTGTGCCACCAGGGAAGCCCGGAATGTCCTATAAATATCAATTAAGTCCATCTTGTTTAATGTATCATTTAAAGCTTGTGTTTCCTTATTTATTTTCATTTTGGATGATGTGTCCATTGGTGAACGTGGGGTGTTAAATTCCCCTACTATGGTTGTGTTACTGTCGATTTCCCATTTTATGGCTGTTAGCATTTGCCTCATGTATTGAGGTGCTCCTATGTTGGGTGCATAAATATTTACAATGGTTATATCTTCTTCTTGGATTGATCCCTTGATCATTATGTAGTGTCCTTCTTTGTCTTTTGTAATAGTCTTTATTTTAAAGTCTATTTTGTCTGATATGAGAATTGCTACTCCAGCTTTCTTGTGATCTCCATTTGCATGGAATATCTTTTTCCATCCTCTCACTTTCAGTCTGTATGTGTCCCTAGGTCTGAAGTGGGTCTCTTGTAGACAGCATATATACATGTCTTGTTTTTGTATCCATTCAGCCAGTCTGTGTTTTTTGGTGGGAGCATTTAATCCATTTACATTTAAGTAGTTATTGATATGTATGTTCCTATTACCATTTTCTTCAGTGTTTTGGGTTTGTTATTGTAGGTCTTTTCCTTCTCTTGTGTTTCCTGCCTAGAGAAGTTCCTTTAGCATTTGTTGTAAAGCTGGTTTGGTGGTGCTGAATTCTCTTAGCTTTTGCTTGTCTGTAAAGTTTTTAATTTTTCCATGAATCTGAATGAGATCCTTGCTGGCTAGAGTAATCTTGGTTGTAGGTTTTTCCCTTTCATTACTTTAAATATGTCCCACCACTCCTTTCTGGCTTGCAGAGTTTCTGTTGAAAGATCAGCTGTTAACCTTATGGGGATTCCCTGGTATGTTTTTTTTCCCTTGCTGCTTTTAATATTTTTTCTTTGTATTTAATTTTTGAAAGTTTGATTAATATGTGTCTTGGCGTGTTTCTCCTTGGATTTATCCTGTATGAGTGTCTCTGCGCTTCATGGACTTGATTATTTCCTTTCCCATATTAGGGAAGTTTTTAACTATAATGTCTTCAAATATTTTCTCAGTCCCTTTCTTTCTCTGTTCTTCTTCTGAGACCCCTATAATTTGAATATTCGTTTGTTTAATGTTGTCTCAGAGGTCTCTGATACTGTCCTCAATTCTTTTCATTCTTTTTTCTTTATTCTGCTCTGGGGTAGTTACTTCCACTGTTTTATCCTCTAGGTAACTTATTGGTTTTTCTGCCTCAGTTATTGTGCTATTGATTCCTTTACAGAATTTTAAATTTCATTTATTGTGTTGTTCATCATTCTTTTTTTGCTCTTTAGTTCTTCTAGGTCCTTGTTACACATTTCTTGTGTTTTCTGTATTCCATTTCCAACATTTTAGATCAACTTTACTATCATTACCCTGAATTCTTTTTCGCGTAGATTGCCTATATCCTCTTCATTTGTTTGGTCTGGTGTATTTTTACCTTGCTCCTTCATCTGCTGTTTGTTTCTCTGTCTTCTCATTTTGCTTAACTTACTGTGTTTGTGGGTCTCCTTTTCGCAGGCTGCAAGTTCGTAGTTTCCTTTATTTTTGGTGTCTAGTCCCAGTGGATAAGGTTGGTTGAATGGGTTGTGCAGGCTTCCTTGTGGATAGGACTGGTGCCTGTGTTCTGGTGGATGAGGCTGGATCTTGTCTTTCTGGTGGGCAGAAATGCGTCTGGTGGTGTGTTTTGGGGTGTCTGGGACCTTATTATGATGTTAGGCAGCCTCTCTGCTAATGGGTGGGGTTGCGTTCCTGTCTTGCTAGTTGTTTGGCACAGAGTGTCCAGCACTGTAGCTTTTTGCTCGTTGAGTGGAGCTGGATGTTAGCGTTGAGTTGGAGATCTCTGGGAGAGCTTTTGCCGTTTGATATTACGTGGAATCGGGAGGTCTGTGTTGGACGAATGTCCTGAACTGGGCTCTCCCAGTTCAGAGGCACAGGCCTTACACCTGGCTGGAGCACCAAGATTCTGTCAGCCCGACGGCTCAGAAGAAAAGGGAGAAAAAAAGAAGGAAGGAAAGAAAAAATAAAATCATTAAAATAAAAAAAAATTATTAAGAAGTTAAAAAAGTTGAAAAATAATGAAAAAAGAAAAAAAAAAAAAAGAAAGAAAGGAAGAAGAGAGCAACCAAACCAGAAAAAACAAATTCACCAATGATAAGAAGCACTAAAAACTATACTAAAAAAAAAAAATAGGACAGACAGAATCCTTGGACAAATGGTAAAAGCGAAGCTATACAGGCAAAATCTCACAAAGAAGCATACGCATACACACTCACAAAAAGAGAAAAAGGAAAAAAAAAATCTATATATTAAAAAAAGAAAAATGGAAGAGAGCAACCAAATCAATAAACAAATCTACCAATGGTAATAAACTCTAAATATGAAACTAAGAGAAACATAAAACCAGAAACAAATTAGATGCAGAAAGCAAACCCCAAGTGCACAGTTGCTCCCAAAGTGTATTGCCTCAATTTTGGGATGATTTGTTGTCTATTTAGGTATTCCAGAGATGCAGTGTACATCAAGTTGAATGTGGAGATTTAATCTGCTGCTCCTGAGGCTGCTGGGAGAGCTTTCCTTTACTTTGTTCGCACAGCTCCCGTGGTTCAGCTTTGGATTTGGCCCTGTCTCTGCGTGTAGGTCACCTGAGGGCGTCTCTTCCCCCCGCTAGACAGGACAGGGTTAAAGGAGCAGCTGATTAGGTGGCTCTGGCTCACTCAGGCTGGGGGGAGGGAGGGGTACGGAATGCTGGGTGAGCCTGCGGCTGCAGAGGCCAGTGTGACGTTGCACCACCCTGAGGCATGCCATGCGTTCTCCTGGGGAAGCTGTCCCTGGATCACGGGTCCCTGGCAGTGGCGGGTTGCACAGGCTCCCAGGAAGGGATGTGTGGATAGTGACCTGCACTTGCACACAGCCTTCTTGGTGGCTGCAGTCGCAGCCTTAGCGTCTCATATCAGTCTCTGGGGTCCACGCTGATAGCCGCGGCTCACACCCATCTCTGGAGCTCGTTTAGGCGGTGCTCTGAATCCCCTCTTCTTGTGCACCCCATAACAATGGTCTCTTGCCTCTTCGGCAGTTCCAGACTTTTTCCTGGACTCCCTCCTGGCTAGCTGTGGCACACTAGCCCCCTTCAGGGTGTGTTCACGCAGCCAACCCCAGTTCTCTCCCTGGGATCTGACCTCCGAAGCCCGAGCCTCAGCTCTCAGACCCCACTCACCCTGGCGGGTGAGCAGACAAGCCTCTCAGGCTGGTGAGTGCTGGTCAGTATTGATCGTCTGTTGGGGAATCTTTCCTCTTTGCCCTCCACACCCCTGTGGCGGCGTTCTCCTCTGTGTCTCCGAAGCTTCCCCCCTCTGCCACCTGCAGTCTCTGCCCAGAAGGGGCCCTGTAGTGTGTGGAAACTTTTCCTCCTTCACAGCTCCCTCTCCAAGGTGCAGGTCCCGTCCCTATTCTTTTTACTCTGCTTTTTCTTTTGCCCTACCCAGGTACGTGGTGAGTTTCTTGTGTTTTGCGAAGTCTGAGTTCTTCTGCCAGCATTCAGTAGGTGTTCTGTAGGAGCTTTTCCACATGTAGATGTATTTCTGATGTATTTGTGGGGAGGAAGGTGATCTCCACGTGTTACTCCTCCGCCATCCTGAAGGTCTCCCAGTAATGTATTTCTGATTGTCGGTTGACGAAAAGTCTACAGAGCAGGAACATATCTTTAGGCCTTTCATATATAAAAGACTGGGGTTCTGGGTTAGATTTATCTTTTGTCAGATCACTTAGATTTGATAATTTTAGCATCTATTCTAAGATAACATAGATACGCATATATGGCACCTTAGGAGAATTCTGTTTAGCATATACTACAAGGGATAACACATTTCCAAATGGGTCAGCTACTACCTCTATAGTCTAGAATTGATGTTTTCTTTTCTATCTTGAAAATAGACCACATGATGATGAAAACCTGACAAAACGGACTTTTTAATTCTTTTTTTTTTTCTCTTTGTTTTTAGCCTGATGCTGGGTAGGGGTTTGCGGGGGGAAGGAAGCATTATCAGGGAGAAGCTAAACTTCATCCTGAAGAGTTTTCTGGTCATTTTAACCCTTGAGAAGGGAACCCAGTTTTATTTCCCATTCTTGTACTCTGGGAGAGGAGAAAGGGAGCATTTCAGTATAAGTACTTTTCACCCATGAGGTGCATGACAAGTATATCACTTAATACTGCACATGCTTGTAGGTAAAAGTATACTTCAGTAATTGTAATGAAACCTTGCTGAACTGTGCTGAAGCAATTTAGTCCATTTACTCCACTTCACTATTGAAGAATTTCACTATAAGCAACTTTACAAAGAGGGAGAATATAGAAAAACACAGTCTGTGGCACGCATTTTAGATGGCTTATATAATGTCAAAATGCAAGTCTTCTTTCAATTTATCAGGAGTTTTCCCTTGATATTATAGATGTTATTAAATTGAAAACCCCAAATGCCAAACTAATTTGGGTAAAATGTATGTTATCTTCATAGCAGAAGTTGTAATATAAATTTTAAAAATACCCTTAGAAAATACTTCCCATTCATACTTTATTACTTCTGTGTTTTTCTGTAATGTATGTATTTATTTAGTTATTTTTTATAAATTTATTTATTTATTTTTGGCTGCGTTGGGTCTTCGTTGCTGTGTGCGGGCTTTCTCTAGTTGCAGCGAGTGGGGCTACTCTCCGTTGCAGTGCACGGGCTTCTCATTGCAGTGGCCTCTCTTTGTTGTGGAGCACGGGGTCTAGGTGTGTGGGCTTCAGTAGTTGTGGCACGTGGGCTCAGTAGTTGTGGCTCACGGGCTCTAGAGCACAGGCTCAGTAGTTGTGGTGCACGGGCTTAGCTGTTCCGCGGCATGTGGGATCTTCTGGGACCTGGACTCGAACCCATTTCCCCTGCATTGGCAGGCGGATTCTTAATCACTGCGCCACCAGGGAAGTCCTGTGATGTATTTAAACAGCTGTTGCAGTTTGCCCTATACATTTTTTAAAATGTAGTCACACATTGTTATTTTATCAACTAGATGGTTTAGATTAGTATTAGTTATTTACAACCGCTTCCTACCTGGTGCTTTTTTAGGCTAAGAAGGAAAGAGTATCCCAGGAACATGTTTATTATTTGTTTTGTGGAGGGGCTAATGGGTGAAGATATAAATTGGATAAATGTCTTTAAATAAGAAAAGTACAGAGACACTAAAGGGAGATTGGAGTTTGAGGAGAAAAAGGACGGAGTTTCAGGTGATAGGAAAAGGGAGGATAATCTGAGGGATTTCAAAGAAAGATAAAAGGGATCAGGGGTAGGAGGGAAAGAGTTTTAAACATTTGTTGTGTCATCTATTATGTAACTCCTTTCTCAGCCACCCCAGAAAACCTCTAGTAAAATTCAGTTGTTGGTCCATGCTTTTGGAGTGTTTATGTTTGTTTACGATTTTGGATGTATGTGTGAGGCTGGCTTTAAAGTGTCAGTGGCTATGAAAAAAGTGGGAACCTTTTAGAGTTTTGGGTAAAATAAGCAGTGGTATACTAAGAAGTAGAATACAGTTCGCTTGGGTAGGAAGGAATATTTTATCATTTATTTAGAATCATTTAGAATTTTCTGTGCCGGGTGATAATAAAAAGCAGATTTTTTTTTTCACTTTTATTTATTTTTTTGAATTTGCTACGAATGTGTCTCCTGATTACAGGCATCCAGGCAGACTGCTCCTCCCACCCTCCTACCGTGGTCTGTCATTAGAAATAAGCAAAAACTCTAATTTAAAGTAAGGCAGGGCTTTCCTGGTGGCGCAGTGGTTGAGAGTCCGCCTGCCGATGCAGGGGACATGGGTTCGTACCCCGGTCTGGGAAGATCCCACATGCCGCGGAGCGGCTGGGCTCGTGAGCCATGGCCACTGAGCCTGCACGTCCAGAGCCTGTGCTCTGCAACGGGAGAGGCCACAAGAGTGAGAGTCCTGCGTACTGCAAAAAAAAAAAAAAAAATAAGGCAAATGTTGCAGGAATTTCAGTCAGAAGCTTATCACTCTTTTTTTTTTTTCAGATGTTCTGTACCAATTCACAGGACATCTCAGGAACCTAAGTGACCAATATGCTTCGAAGTCCCTGGTGAGTTTGGTCCTTATTTGTAGCCATTCTATTGTACTTGTAGATTGGAGGCAGTTCCCAAAATAGGGAATGTGGAGAACAATGTTCTTGTCCTCCTGATAGCTGGAATTCCTTTCTTTGTCGATTTCTTAGCACATGTAAAGAGGTCAGAATAGGTTCCTGGGTTTGTTTTTTAGTTTTTGTCCTTTCTTTCTCATTTCCCTCCTGTTTTTCTTTCTCTTATTTTATGTCTACCTGTTCTTTCTTTCTGGCTCTGTTTTCCATACGTAAAATAGTGGATCATCAGTTACTAGTGAAGTTATGAAGGGATATAGTTAGAACACCCACTGGTAACTTTTCTGGTTTCTTCATCGGTGGTCAAACTCAAGTTTAATGAGTTTCAATTACCAGTTTTCTTTTGTTGGGGCAATCAAAAGGAAGAGCCAGGGAAAAAGAACATGAGGGAAAATGAGTAAGCAAAGATACTACCATGGAAATAATGAGGGTAAGGCCATAAAAGTTACATTAGGCATTTGTTTCCAATGCACTGTCCTCTCTTTCACCATGTCTGTACTTGTAGAATATTTATAATTTATTATAAATTATAATTTATAAATGTATTTATTTATTATAAATTTATAATTTATTATAATATTTAGAAATCTTAGTTGCTTGCTTTTTTTTTAATGTAAACTTAGGTTTTCTCTCACAGTAAATAACTGTGTTGAATTGCTAAAGTTGGAGTTTTGTTGCTAGTTGTGTTGCTTCAGCTATATTGTAAGGAGGTGAAAAAAGCTGTGACAGCAAACACAGATTCCTCTCAGGGTCTCTTAGGTCACTTGTGCCTTGTTTCCTTTTCTCCTTCTAATTTCACTTACTGCTGAAGGGTCCTGGTCATTTGTGGTGTACCCTTGCTCTTCTAATAGGATCTCACTGAACTCCACCTATGGGTGGTGTCCTGTGGGTGTGGATGGTAGCCTGAAGCTTGTGCCTGGGCTGCCAAGACATGGAACAGTCACCTTCCTTCTTAATGCCAAACTTTGTCAGCGCTATTTTTCACCATGTGTAAACAACTGAACTATAGCTAAAACAGGGGTCATCAAACTTTTTCTGTAGAGGGCCAGATAGTGAATATTTTAGGCTTGCAGGTATCTAGTGGGAAAAAAAAAAGTGCAACCTAAAAGTTGAGAATTATGTTTTATTCAGTGGACATACTGAGGACTTAAGCCTGGAAGACAGCCTCTCAGCTAGCTCTGAGGGACTGTTCCCAAGAGGTAAGGGAGGAGCCAGGGTATACAGGAGTTTTTGCAAAAACAAAACAAAACAAGACAAAACAGGTAGTCAGAACAGCAAAAGATTACTGTTAATCTTTTGAAGAAGATTTGAAGAAAAACAGATACCACAAGATAGTAAATTTAGCATTTTTTTATGCCTGGGAAGATGCAAGAGTCTGGGCTCATTGAAATCCTTCCTTTGATATGCACGTTAACTATTTAGGACCGGGTATCCTCCTTTTATTTACCCTGAATCCCCTCAGGGTGCACCGTTGGGGGTGGCTGCAGTGGCTGAGGGCTTGATGGCCGCAACATCCTTTGTTTACTGATATGGCAGGTGACATTCTTCCTCAACACGGGCAATATAGTCTCTGTCTATTTAACTTTGCTGTTGCAGTGCAAAAGAAGCCAGAGATAATGATAAACAAATGGGTGTGGCTGCATTCCAATAAAATTTAATTATGGACACTAAAGTGTGAGTTTTCCCAAACTGTTACATGTCTTGAAATATATTCTTCTTTTGATTTTATCAACCATTTACAAATGTAAAAAACATTCGTAATTTGTAGGCTGTACCAAAACAAGGAGCAGGCTAGACTTGGCCTGCAGACTGTAATTTGCTGGATGTGAACTAGAACATTATTCTTTGCCATGTTATTCTGCACCACAAATTTAGTGGTTTAAAACAAAAACTGTTTATTTATTTAGCTTGCCATTTGTTGGCCGGCAATTTGGATGGGCTCCACTGCGCGGTTCTTGTCTAGTTTCATGTATGTGTCTGTGGTCAGCTGTTGGTCATATAGTTGGCTCTGTTTCTAGGGGTTACTGGCTATTGGCTGGGGTAATCAAGGCAATTGAAGGTCATGTATCTTTCATCAGCTAGCAGGCTAGTCTATGCTTGTTCACATGGTGGTTCTAAGAGAAGCCAAAATAGCCAAGCCCCTATGTCTGAGTACTTTTCGAGGTTCTGTGCTGTCCATTGTGCTACTGTCTCATTGGCTGATACAAGTCACATGGCCAAGTCCAGCGTGTGGGAGAGGACTAACTAACTAAGGTATGGATACAGGCAAGTGTGAACAGTTAGAGTCTTACTGCCATAACCTACCATAGAAGGCCCCTGTCATGATGATTTATATCCCTTCCATAGGCAAAATACATTTCCTCCCTCCTAAAACCCCCTAAATTTCATCTAGTCACAACATCAGGCTCAAAGTCCAGGATCTCTTGATATATAATGATGTCTGAAGTAAGTTTGTGGATGCAGCTCTTTATCTCGTTGCACTAAAAAGATAAGTTACAACATACAGTGTTAGGACAAGAATATGATAACTACACTAGAGAGAACCATTTGAAAGGGGAAGAATGGTGGACATATAGCAGTCACTGGTCCATAGAAATTCTGAAATCCTGCCAGGCATGTGCTGCCAGATCCCCTGTACTCCAGATCAGGAGATTTTCCTTGATTAGGCTGAGACTCAGCTTCCTGGGAGTGTTTCTCCAGTCTGTTGTTTTTTTTACAGCTCTCTGGGAGTGGTACCCTAGTCCATTGTTCTTCACAGTTCTTTACTCTGACCTCTGAGATGTCATACCTTATTTATAAAAAATGGATTGTGTGGGACTTCCCTGGTGGCACAGTGGTTAGGAATCCGCCTATCAATGCAGGGGACACGGGTTCGAACCCTGGTCTGGGAAGATCCCACATGCCGTGGAGCAACTAAGCCCGTGCACCACAACTACTGAGCCTGCACTCTAGAGCCTGCGAGCCACAACTACTGAGCCCACGTGCCACAACTACTGAAGCCCGCGCGCCTAGAGCCCGTGCTCCGCAACAAGAGAAGCCACCGCGATGAGAAGCATGCACACTGCAATGAAGAGTAGCCCCCGCTCGCCACAACTAGAGAAAGCTCGTGCACAACAACGAAGACCCAACACAGCCAAAAATAAATAAATTTATTTTAAAAAAAAAAGGATTGTGTATGCAGCTGAATATCGTCCTCAGCCTTCTTCATTCTTATGGAGTTTTAGGGGCCCAGAGGCTCTTTTTAGTTTGAGCTGACGTGGTCTCTTTCAACCCAGGATTGCTGTGCTTTGATCAGTGTAATTGACTTCAACATTTTGAGAGCTTCCTATGAATCTGATTCAGGTCTAGAAGCCACGTTCACAATTCTTACAGAGACAGTTTTCTTTTTTACTTGGGTGTGTCAGGCTGCTGGGGAAGCACCCTGAAGAATTTTGAAAGTCATTGTTTTTTTTTTTTTGGTCTAAGAGTATCTACTATAAATGTCCTTAAAAATTTTAGAGTTCTTAACAAAGGACTTACAGTCACACTTTGATTTGATCTTTATCCTGAAGCTATTTATTACTCTGACAATTTTTTACTGACTGGGGAGATTGAAGATAAAGAACAGTTAACTCTTTGCCCAGCATGTCTTGGCTCCTCTATATTTCTCCTAAGTTCTGCTTCCAAAAAGAATTTTCTTGAGCTCATCTCTCCTTTCCAGTACCTTACCATAGGCAGCTAAAAGAAGCCAGTTGACAAGTTTAGCTTTTTGTGAGGTGATCTCTCTAGCCAAATCCAGAAGTTTATGAGTTACTACGGGCAAAGTTTTTATTAATTATTTCACAACTACGTAATTTAGGTCACTATTTTTCTAGCCTGCTATAGCGGTTTCCTTATCACTTTCATAGCCTCTGCTAACTGTGCTCACCACTTTTCCAGTCGGCATAGTTTCTTTGCAGCTTTTCTAGCCTCCACTAGCCACCTATTCCAAAGCTAATGCCACAGTTTTGGGTTTTGTTACAGAAGCACCGTACTTCTTTGTACTAATTTCTTTATCAGTTCTTGTTGCAGCAAAACAAAGCATTCCAAAACTTAGTGGCTTAGAACAATCATTTGTGTCACTCATGTGCTCACTCACTTAGTGGCTTAAAACCATCATTTGTGACACGTGTACTGGAAAATCTGAGCTGGGCTCAGCAGGGCAGAACTTGGCTGGTCTTGGCTGGACTCACTCATACATCCGCAGTCTTTGATAGTTAGAGAAGAGGCTTGACTGCAAGTGTTGGCTGGCTGCGGAGGGGCAACAGGGAGACTGGGCCACGTGTCTCTCATTATCAAGCTGGCTAGCCTGGGCTTGTTCAAGCAGTGGTGATGGCAGGGATTCCAAGATCAGCCAGAGAGGGCCAGCCCCAATGTGCAAGCACTTTTTAAGTCTCTGCTGTGTCACATTTACTGTTGTCACATTGGTTAAAGCAAATCACATGGCCAAGTCCAGACCAAAGTGAGTATGGAATTACCCGAGGGCTTACACTGAAGGAAGGGATGAGTACAGAAAGGTGTGAACAAATTCGGGGCTATTATGGCAACAATCTGCTTGCTAGTCTTATGCTAAATAGAACAGACTACAAGCTGATGCATAGAAAGCCTGCCAAGTTTCTATGCTAGCAAAAGAGCTGCCAACGTGCTAAAAGGTCACTAAGTTTGCTGAAATTGCAAGTTTTGGGTGACTGGTTACGCAGCTCGTTGATACAGCCGTGGAAAATTCAAGTTATGGCTCCGAGTTTGGTAAATGATACTTGCTGAATATCAGGACTATATCGATTTCTCTGCTTTTGGAGCTTGAGCTATCAAAAATGCAAGGGGATAGAAAGAAAAATGCTTCTGAGGGTAGACAGTGTGAAAAATAACAAAAATTAATACTATCTAACATTTACAGGGTGTTGGTCATGTGCCAGATACTTTGCTAGTAGCTTTCATGGATTATGTCATTATCTCTTTTAACAACAGAAAAATTAACATTGAGAATTTGAAAAGCACTTTTTTTTTTTTTTTTAGATCTAGGGAGCATGACCTCCTCTCAGTATAATGAGAAAGCTTTTACATTATGGTGCTAAGGATTAGGGGATCTCTTTTCAAACATCACTGGTTGGAGGTTGGAGTTTATAGAAAAGTGTAGGGGACTACACTTTACTTTGGGGTCTACTGGTCATTTGTTCCATTTCCTAACTGCATGAGTATTACTGTTTGGGGCAGTTTCCATCTTTATAATGAATCCAGCTGAAACTGAAGTCCATTCCTTTTGCCTTTATCAAGTAAAACATTCTAGTATAATAGTTGGCTCTTGGGAAGAGAGCATATTGTGATTCTCTTTGCATATTTCTCATCCATTCTTTATTGACCCCAAAATGCAAAAGGAGAAAATAATAGAGATTTTCCCGGAATGAAATATTTGCTTTTCATGATTAACGTAATTTATAAGGATTCACAGAAAAGTTAGCAAAGCAGTGACAAGGAGTTAGACTTGAGTAGAAGAGTAAAGAAGTAGAATTATTAAAGGTGTTTTTCTTCAGAAACTTAGGTCAAAGTGAAGATTAGGATGGAGGAAGCAGACCAGGAATATATCAACGGATCAAGACTATAGCAATGTATCAATGGCTTCCCTTTAAATAGATAGAAACTGACATACACACACGCAATTGGAATTGAGAGATGCATGGGTGGGGGTAAAAGAAGATTCTGTAAAGACATAAAACTGATAACCAAACTTTATTTTTGTATTTAAACAGCAGTACTTTCTCCATGAGAGAAAAAGGTTTTTCTAAAAAAGTTAAGCTGAGTTGTAAGCAAGAAAAAAAATTTGAAAAGTGTCTCAAGTGTTCAAGTTTGTGACTCTAAAGTTCAATCTATAACTGGCTAACTATGGCAAAAGTAAATGAGAAACTTCAGCAGTTAAGAAGGTACCTTACTTTAGACTGATAGACATATATACCAGACTGAACAAATGGAAAATTCTTAAACCCTTACAGAAAAACAAGCATGTTGACAATATAGTTCAATGTTGAAGGAAGGTAATAAGTCCACTAGATTGTGGAATGCTTAATTTTTTTAAACCTTGATTTCCTCTTTTTTTCCCCAAGAATATTGATGCTTTTGTCATTGTGATATGACTTGCAGAAATTCTTATTTTACTTTTTAATTTTGAAAAATTTCAAACATTCAGAAAAATTATAGAAACTTTACTGAATTCTAGAACACCCGTGTACATTTCACCTAGATTTATCAGTGTTTTCTCACATTTTTATCTCTTTATGAATATGCATAATTATCATCTATCTATCTCTATCTACCTAATCATGCTGAATTATTTGAGAGTAAGTTGAAGATGTCATGACTCTTCACCCCTAAATACTTGAAGCATATATGTCCTTACAGCCTCATGTATTAATTTCATTTAATACAGCTTAATTATAAAATTCAGGAAATTTAATATTAATACAACACAAATTACCTAATATACAGTCCATATTCAGATTTTTCCAATAGTTCTAATAATGTTCTTTAGAGAAAAACAAAAAACTAGAACAAAATACCCTTTTTCCTATCTCAGCATCAATCCAGAATTACATACTGTGCTTAGTTATTGCGTCTCTTTAGTCTCTTTTAATCAGGACCAGCCCATCAATCCTTTTGTTTTTTTCATGACATTTTGAAAATAACAGGCCAGTTGTTTTGTATAACATCCCTGAATTTGTGTTTGATTGTTTCCTCATGATTAGATTCAGGTTGTGCATTTCTGTCAGGAGTACTGTCTACATGGTGTTGTCCTTCTCAAACATATGACCCCATGTCACACAATGCCAGTTTATCTCATTATTGGTGATGCTAACGTTACTACTTTCCTAAGGAGGTGTCTGCAACTGTCTCTACTTAAAGATGACATTCCCTTTGCTAACTAATATGTAAACCAAGAGGACATACTTAGGTCCTATTCCCCAACTAACTTTTGCCCAGAGGCTGTAACATTTACTGATAATTTTTGCCTAAATCAGTTATTACTATGTTAGTTACCAAATATTTTATTTTTACCAATTTTGATCAAGCAGAAATTTTTACCAGTGATTTTTTTTTAAAAAAAGAGTGTAAAACAGGTTATCATAGGGATTAATACATCTGTAGACAACAAGAAGGGCACAGTATTACTACAGGTAATTAATCTGGAAAGGCAAAAAAAAAGAATAACTCCATTGAAGAACGAAGCTATTGCAACAAATGCTCTGAATTTTTCATCAAGCAGCAGAATGGTAATAAGTTAGGTCTATGAAGTGTAATGCGTGCATCAGCCATTTCCCCCTGCATAATCTTAAACTGCTTTGCATTTATTCACAATCATGCACAGTAATAATCAGGAAAATGTTTGGACTGTACAAAAAAAGAGCTTGGCACCAAGTATAATACAACAGAAATATGAAAACAAGGGAACCAAGTAAGTCATTAAGATTGGAAGATGTTTACATAAAATTTCTAAAGCAATTGATAAATGATACTACTTATATTACTAGTTTTTCTTTCTCTATTTCTGGCTAATTTTATTAATAAACTGTAGCTTTAGATTAGTCTCAGTTGCATCTAGTGAATTCAAAAAAGAATGACTCTGCAATAAAGTATCTATCATGTCTTGCTGAATAAAATGTGTATTTTGTGCAACCTGAGATTGAAGGCTTTCTCAGCTTCTTGGAGTTTTAAATTAGACAGCCCCCACTTCTTGCAGACACAGTTGCTTATTTGTCAGTTTGAGTTTGATTTATCTCAAGCAGGAGCTAAAACTGTATTAAAATCTTCTGTTAAGCATGTAAAATTCCACCTATATACAGTCAGTAAGCTAAACATCTCTAATAAAAGACAGCTGTGTTTCATTGGAAGCAACAATAAGATAGTATGAGATTTGTTTCTGTGAAGGAGGATATGAAAAGTATTAGAAACCAAGTGTCTTCTCTTTATAAAATGGCGCTGATATAGAAGGCAATAAAAATATTTTTCATGATTTTTTTAAAGTACACATAAAATAACCAGTGAATCTGTGTATTCAGCTGTTGATCAGTTTAGTGATGGGCTGAAAAATTAGTGAATTAATGAGTGTCCTCTGCTTTATTCATTATTTCACTATATTTTTTCCTTTCTGATTGCACTTCTGTGAGAATAAACCCAGAATATAAAGTTATATAACCTTGATGGTTTTATAATTATTATTTTCATATAATTTCAGAGATCATTTTTGGCTTCTTGACATTTTTGTTTTGCTCATTTATTTGTACATGTTAAATTTTAAAAATTCTATTAGATAAATTAAAAATGTTATGAGTATGGATTTTTAGCCTTAAAAATATGTAACCAAAGAGAATGGCCCATCTACCCTAGAGTTGGTTAGCTATCTGATTAACTATCTTGTAATTTTTTGTCCATATGTATACCATAATGTACATGAAAGGAAACAAAAGTTAAAAGTGATGACTTCATGTTAAGAAACTTAAGCCAAAATTAAGGCAATGTGGTTTGATTACAGCTTAGTCTTTAGAATTCTGTTTTGGTTCACCTGATTATGGTGGTGCACTGAAATTCTAGGATTCATTCATTTATTCATCTTGAACATTTATTTAGTGCTGACACATAGAAATTGTTTAACAAACAGTCATTATAATGCTTTTAATGCATTATACACATCACACACATCCACATGTGCATTTTGCTGACATGGCTTCCTCACAGATTGCATATATTATAAAAACAAACTTTAAATTTCAATATGGTTTTATGTTTATTTCATACATTTAATAAATATTTGAGGGCCGTCCATCAGCCAGGCACTGTACTAGTCTCCAGAAATACATCTCTGGGTAAGATATATGGACCCTCAGCCTTCAGGGAGCTTATATTTTTGTAAGAAAGACAGAAAAGAAATAAGTACACAGGTAAACAACATAATTAAATATTTTCATGAACCATGAAGGAAAACTGCCCAGAGTAACTGGTCTTGGCAATTAAGTGTGTGCCTGTGTATGTGTGCATACCCCTGTGTGTTTGTGTGTATGTATATGTATGGATGTGTTCTGTGTGTGCATGTGTATGTACAGTTGACCCCTGAACAATGAGGAGGTTAGGGGCACTGACCTCTGCCACAGTCAGAAATCTGCATATAACTTTTGACTCCCCCAGATCTTAACTACTAATAGCCTACTGTTGACCAGAAGCCTTACCTGTAACATAAACTGTTAACACACATTTTGTATGTTACATGTATTATATACTGTATTCTTATAATAAAGTATGCTAGAGAAAATAAAATGTTATTACAAAAATCATTAAAAAATACATTTTTAGTACTGTATTTATTGATACTATAAGTTTATATCATCTGTTTAAGAAGATGAGTGTTCTGTCATTACCTATGTCAATGCTGTCTTATAAGATAAAAAACACTGTAGGTGTTATACATATTACTAATACTAGACATCAAAAAATGATAATGTAAAAAAGAAATTCATACTTATTTACAGGTATAACGTTATTCACGCATTGATAACGAAGAAGCAGCAGTATGATTGCTAGTATAATCGATACAACTTCTTCACAGTAGCCTAGCCTATACATTAATGAATGAATTGAATACAGTTTTTATGGGATACATGATTACCATGTTCATAGTACATTTTTGGAAACATTGTTACATTTTTCAAAAAACCACTTACCTGTGATGATAGGCTGACATGTGGTTTCTCTAATTATAAGACAGAGAGGCATACTGTATGGTAATGTAATTCTTTGAAAGTTATGAAACAGTGTTAGAAAACTAACATGTTAATTTTATATTAAACGTCACTCACCTTATGCCTATGGCAGGATAGGCTATCCACTTCAATACAGGTCTTGCACATGATGTTTTACAAGATGAATACTTAGGCAGTGATGATGATGGCACAACAATGTCTCATACAATTCTTGCTGTACAGTTACTAGATTTTCACATGAAGACACACACGTACCCAACAGATACATTTATTAACTGTATGGCATGATAATTATTTACTCTTCATGAAGTGGAAGTGGATCATTTTAAATGTTTTCATCCTCATCATCTTCATGTTGAGTTGGCGGAGGGGGAGGAGGGAGAGGAGGGGCTGGTCTTGCTGTCTCAGGGGTGGCAGAGGCAGAAGAGGTGGAGGAGGTCGAAGGGGAGGAAGGAGAGGCAGGTACACTTGGTGTAACTTTATGGAGATACACTGTAATTTCTGCCTGACTTTTTTGCTTTTTCATTTCTCTAAAAATGTTTCTATATGGTACCAGTCCTTCTTCTACCATTTGCTTTAGTTTCAGTGCCTGTATCATGGAAGGGTCCATGTCATAAAAAGAAGTCAAAAGCAGTCTTGGATAATTGGAACTCTTCCAGTTGTTGTCTAATGTCAGTCTTTTTCTGGCACTGCTTCTTCTATGACTTCTTCTTCCTCCTCTGGCATTGGTTCAGAAGCAGTCATCTCCATCAAGTCATCTTCTGTTAATTCTTCTGGTGTGGTGTCTGTAAGCTGTTGAATTTCTTCAAGATCCATATCTTGAAATCCTTGAAACAGGTTATGGCCACCTGTTTTGCCATAACCACAATCTCTTTCATGATTTCCTTGATAGGCTCTGTTGTAAATCCTGTGCAGTCATGTATAACCTCTGAACACAGTTTTCTCCAGCAGGAATTTATTATTTTGGGCTTGATGGCTTTCATAGCTCTTTCTATTAACAAAGATGGCATCTTCAATGGTGTAATCCTTCCAGACTTTTATGATGTTCTCCCTGTCAGGGTTTTCTTTCAAAGCATTGAAAAGCCTTTCCCTAGAATACTATATGTAATGAGTCTTAAAACTACTTATGACCCCCTGATCTACAGGCTGAATTAAAGATGTGTTTGGGGTCAAGCAGACCACTTTGATGCCTTTGGTATTGAACTCATGGGGTTCTGGGTGACCCAGGGCGTTGTCCAATATCAAAAGAACTTGAAAAGGCAGTCCCTTACTGGTAAGATAGTTCCTGTCTTTAGGGACAAAGCATCAATGCAACCAATCCAGAAAAAGGGTTCACACTGTCCAGGCCTTCTTGTACCGCCAGAAGTCTGGCGGCTCGTGTTTATCTTTTCCCTTCAAGGCTCGGATATTAGTAGCTTTACAGATAAGGGTAGACCTGATCACAAACGTGACTGCATTTACACAAAATAGTAGAGTTAGCCTGTCCCTTATGCCTTAAATCCTGGCGCTTGCTTCTCTTCGTTACTAATAAATGTCCTTTGTGGCATTTTTTTCCAGAATAGGGCACTTTGGTCTGCATTAAAAAACTGTTCAGGCAGATAGCCTTTCTCCTCAGTGATTTTCTTAATGGCCTCTGGAAACTCGTCTACTGCCTCTTGGTCTGCAGAAGCTGCTTATCCTGTTATCTTGACATTTTTTAAGCCAAACCTCTTTATAAAATTATCAAACCATCCTTTGTTGGTATTAAATTCTCCAGCTTTAGATTCTTCACCTTCATTTTGCTTTAAGTCATCATATAATGATTTTGCTTTTCTAGAATCATATGTGTATATATAGGTATGCCTTTCTTATAGCAATCCTGCACCTGCATGTCTGCCTTTTCAGTGCAAGACTAAAAGGTATTTTTGCCAAAAGTGCAAGGTTTTCATGGCTGCTGGCATAGCTGTGGTGATGGCTTCACAAGTTTTCCTTTTTTCTTTTTTTTTTTTTTTTTTAAAAAAAGGGCTTCCCTGGTCTCTCAGTGGTTAAGAATCCACCTGCCAATGCAGGGGACGCAGGTTTGAGCCCTGGTCCGGGAAGATCCCACATGCCACGGAGCAACTAAACCTGTGTGCCACAACTCCTGAGCCTGTGCTCCAGAGCCCACAAGCCACAACTCCTGAAGCCCGGGTGCCTAGAGCCTGTGCTCTGCAACAAGAGAAGCCACTGCAGTGAGAAGCCTGCTCACCACAACTAGAGAAAGCCCGCGCACAGCAACAAAGACCCAATGAAGCCAAAAATAATAAATAAAATAAATAAATTTTTTAAAAACACCAAAAAAACCAGTGGTCCTTACGCTGGATTCATTTATCTTGAAATGGCAGGCAACGGCAGCTGCAGAGCTCACTCTACAGTACATATCAAGCAATTCAACTCTTTCTTGTAACATCATGACTGTTCTCTGCTTCTTGGGAGTACTTCCAGCATCACTAGTGGTGTGTCATATGGATCCCATGGTGTTATCCAGGGCTTATGGTATTGGACTAAATAAAAAACAAGCAAGAACCATGAGAGATCACTTTTTACTGTGATCACTTTTTACTTTTTACTGTGATAGGCAATTTACTGGAGAGACAAACTGCTCATGTGGAGAGGATTAGTGTCACATGGCATTTTAAGCGGATTTTTACTAATGATTTTAATAATGACTATGTTTGTTTACATTTCTCTCAACTGCAAATGGCGCCATGTACGGTCTGTAAGTGTTTGTGTGCGTAAGTTTGATAAATTTTAACTTTTTATAAGATTTGTATATGCTATATTATGTTAGTAAATGATAGACTAGTATCTATCTATATATTTTATACATTCATGACATACCTTTTTCTTAATTTTTTGATATTTCTAGGCCATGTGCTTTGTCTGTGAGTTTTTTCAAATTGTCACAAATCTTCAAACATTTTTCTAATATATTTATTAAAGAAATTTCTGTGTAAGTAGATTCGTGAAATTCAAACCTGTGTTGTTCAGGGGTCATCCGTATTTATGTATGTGATACTGTGGATTGTGTAGTCAGAGAAGTCCTCTCTGGAGGGCATCGTATAGACCTGAAGAATGAGAAGAAGTCAGTCACGTAAAAGGGTGTGGAATGTTGTTCCAGAGGCAATCTTTAGGATTTAATATGATTTTATGACAGTTTTATGATTTTTAAGTTTGTAAATAACCAGATAACTCATCTAGTCCTCCTGAGGCCCCAGAAGTTCAAGTTACTTACCCAAAGTTGCACTAGCCAAGACTGGAATGCAGAGGTGGCTGCTGCTCTGTAAAACAGTCAATTAAATACATAAAGACATGAAAGCGGAAAATTATCATGTGCGGTATTAAGGGAATGGAGTCGGAAGCTGAGGAAAAGCAGATCTCTTGCATCTTCACATTTTCCATTTCATCTAAACTCAGTGAAGAGTTTAAAATTGAATATAGGTAAGTTGGCTAAAAAACTATAATTCTGAGTCATCAGCAGCATATCTGAAAGGAACAACACAGCCAAGCCTGGCAGCTCCTATTTTTCAGATTAGAAATTAACTGCTATGCTGTCAGGATGAAATGGTATGTTTTATTATTGAAAAGGCAGCTCTATTAGTTTCTTTGGGCCACAAGGGCCCATTTATTTAATTACTTCTTCCAGGACACTAAGTGGATCCCTAGTGACCAGGCCAAATTATAGCACCTGAAAAGGTAAGCAACACATTCACTTTAATGGATAGTAGGTTTTCTTTACTTTCCTTCCATTTATTCATTTTTTTTCACTAAATATATAAATAATGGAGGAATCCAGTTTCTTTTCACCTCTGTTGAAAATAACTTAGGGGCAGAGCATTTTTGATTCACTGTTAATTAAATAATATATAGAAATGAAAAGTAAGACAAATCTTCTAAATGAGGAACACAAGACTTGTTTTAGATTCCCTTAAAAAAATTCTTCAACAGACTTTATTTTTTTAAAAATAAATTTATTTATTTATTTATTTTTGGCTGCGTTGGGTCTTCGTTGCTACACACAGGCTTTGTCTAGTTGCGGCGAGCGGGGGCCACTCTTCATTGCGGTGCACAGACTTATTGTAATGGCTTCTCTTGTTGTGGAGCACGGGCTGTAGGTGTGCGGGCTTCAGTAGTTGCGGCACATGGGCTCAGTAGTTGTGGCTCGCAGGCTCTAGAGCACAGGCTCAGTAGTTGTGGCACACAGGCTCAGTAGTTGTGGCACATTGGCTTAGTTGCTCCCTGGCATATGGGATCTTCCTGGACCAGGGCTTGAACCCATGTCCCCTGTGTTGGCAGGCAGACTCCCAACCACTGTGCCACCAGGGAAGTCCCCCAGACTATTGTATAGAGCAGTTTTAGGTTCATGGCAAAATTGAGAAGAAGGTACAGAGATTTCCCATATACTCCCTCCACAACCTCCCCCCAGCCTCTCCTACTATGAACAGGCCCCCCCACCAACTCCAGAATAGTCCATTTGTTGAAATTGATGAATCAACACTGACACATCATTATTACTCTAAGTCCATACTTTACATTAGGGTTCATTCTTGGTATTGTACATTCTACGGGTTTTGGCAAATGTATAATGGCATGTACCCACCATTATCATATACTGAATAGTTTCTTTCACTGCCCTAAAAATCCTCTGCGCTCTGCCTGTTCATCCCTCCCTCCTCCATAATCTTTGACAGCTACTGATCTTTTTACTGTCTCCATGATTTTACTTTATCCAGAATGTCATATAGTTGGAATTGTATAGCAGGTAGTCTTTTCAGATTGGCTTTTTTTACTTAGCAACATACATTTAAGGTTCCTCCATCCCTTTTCATGGCTTTGATAGATCATTTCTTTTTAGTGCTGAATTATATTCCATTGTCTTGGTGTAAGATTCCTTTTTTAGAGCTCTAAAGTTAACAGAGATTTTGAATGAGAAAATTTTAAATCAGGGCTTCCCTGGTGGCACAGTGGTTGAGAGTCTGCCTGCCGATGCAGGGGACATGGGTTCGTGCCCTGGTCCAGGAAGATCCCACATGCCATGGAGCAGCTGGGCCCGTGAGCCATGGCCGTTGAGCCTGAGCGTCCGGAGCCTGTGCTCCACAACGGGGAAGGCCACAACAGTGAGAGGCCCACATACCGCCAAAAAAAAAGAAAAATTCAGAGAAGGAAAAATAAGTTATATTTAAAAATTATTTTACAACCAAGCATGAAAACATAGATGGATTCTTATAATTAAGCATGCAAGAACATAAATATAAGTATTGTTTTGTAGGATGTCTTCCCTTTGTTAACAAAGTTGAGATTTTAATGCTAAAATCTCAAGAGTCAATAGGGAAAAATAAAAATTAAGACATCTAATAATGTAAATGTAGGTCATGGGTAAATATCATAGTAGAACAAAATCTGTATCTTAAAGATATTTAATTGGACCAGCAGATAGCCAGCCTTTCAAGCAAATTTTCTTTCAGATTGTTTGAGTGTGGTTGATATTTAAGCTTTGTTAGCCTAGCATTGAGCATCTCTTACTAATGGGTTATGACTTTCATCCTTTAATTTTTAATTCTTAGTTTCACATGCTCTAAAGGGACAATTCTCACCCTTTTAAATGAATTTTCATTGGTACTCAATTTAGTTGTTTGGGATAAAAATATACAATATCTCACAGCTTCTTTCTCAAGAGAAATTAAATCTTTTCAAACATTACTAATTTTCAGAACCTTTCTATATGGTAGGTGGGAGATATTTATCACAATTCCTATTGGATGAATTGAAAAGCATATGCACAAGCTGAGAGTCAAGCTCTTCGAGATTAATTTATAAATCAGTAGGGATAAGTGAGAACAGAAATTCTGTGTTTTCTGTGTGTGTTTTTAAAATTTTTATTGGAGTATAGTTGATTTACAATGTTGTGTTAGTTTCTGCTGTACAGCAAAGTGACTTAGTTATACATATATCCAAGAAATTCTATGTTTTGATTCTTGGGATCTGGTGTTTTGCCTTCTAAACTTTGCCTTGTTGATGTTATGTGGCAAATTGGCATGATTTGTATTTCACTAAATCAAACATATGACAACCTAGGAAGCCTTTTAAATTCTATTTGGTTTTCTTTCTACTAGCACTGCTCCCCAGTGGTGGAATGGAGGTGATTCAGTATATTACTGCTTATGATGGAGAGGTCTGATTTTAGAGACAGGAGCTCAGGCTGAAATCATGGCTCTGAAACTTATTAAGAGTGTGCTCTTGGGAAAGTATTTAAACTGTCTGAAGATGTAAAAAACAAAGTGAGAAAGAGAGAGATATCTACATCATATAATACCTACATCATAGAGTTCTTACAGAGATAAAATCAAATATTGATTATAAAGTACCTGTAGAGTACAGTGCCTAACACACTGTAAATGCCCACTGAAGATCAATTTTTATTAAAACCAGAAGGTAGAAAATTCTTGTTGTTATTTTATTGATCATAGGTTCCTCCAGCAATAGTGATTTAAATTTTAACTTAAATTATTTAAATAAATATAGTTTTGTTATTTTAGGACTCAAATAAAAAAATTCCTTATCTTGCTTTCTCTGTAGCGCAGATTTGTGAGGTTTCATCTTTGTGGAGAAGAAAAAAACCCTTCCACAAACCCCTCTGTGCTTCTAATACTATATCCAAGGAATCTAAGCTTTTGTATTGGAAAAAGTGTCTTTGTTTTCTCACTATCATGGTACAATTAACATTTTAACTATTAAGTATTTGTATAAACATTAAAATTTTTTAAAATAAATTCATTTCTTTCTTTATTTATTTTTAGCTGCATTGGGTCTTCGTTGCTGCGTGCAGGCTTTCTCTAGTTGTGGTGAATGGGGGCTGCTCTTCATTGCGGTGCGTGGGCTTCTCATTGTGGTGGCTTCTCTTCTTGGGAGCACCGGCTCTAGGCACGCGGGCTTCAGTAATTGCGGCACACGAATTCAGTAGCTGTGGCTCACAGGCTCTACAGTGCAGGTTCAGTAGCAGCGGTGCACGAATTTAGTTGCTCTGCAACATGTGGGAATCTTCCTGGACCAGGGCTTGAACCTGTGCCCCTGCATTGGCGGGATGATTCTTAACCACTTCACCACCAGGGAAATCCCCTAAACATCCAAATTTTAGAACATTATATGTTATGACTTGATGCTTATTTGGCCTCAAATAAAAATCAAAATTATGATTCAAGAAACATGGGCTGCAACTTATATTATTTTAAATTTATTTATTTACTTATTTATTTATGGCTTTGTTGGGTGTTCATTGCTGCACACTGGCTTTCTCTAGTGGCCAGTGGGGGCTACTGTTTGTTGTGGTGCGTGGGCTTCTCATTGAAGTGGCTTCTCTTGTTGTAGAACACAGGCTCTAGTCACATGGGCTTCAGTAGTTGTGGCATGTGGGCTCAGTAGTTGTGGCACAGGGGCTCTAGAGCACAGGCTCAGTAGTTGTGGTGCACAGGCTTAGTCGCTCTGCGGCATGTGGGAGCTTCCCAGACTAGGGTTCGAACCCGTGTCCCCTGCATTGGCAGGAGGATTCTTAACCACTGCGCCACCAGGGAAGTACCTTTATTTTTTTTAAATATTGGAGTCAAGCAGAAAGCCCTCATCTAAGTGATAAAATGAACACATTAATTTTAACACCATATTGGTGGGATTTTTTTTATTGTTGGGAGAAAAAGCACATCCATCTCTGTGCCCCCAAACATGTTTATGTCCTACTTATAATATATTAACCTAAAGTCAGGATTTATTCACACCTTCCACTGACTATCATTTACTACAAACTCAGTGAATATTTGTTGAGTTGGTTTAATACCATTCTTTTGTAAATGGATGACCTTATTTTATGGATATTAGTCTTTACTTCCCTGTTCAAATCATTGTATGGGCTCTAAGAAGACCCTTCACTCTTTGTTCCTTTAAAAACAGCTTATTTGTTTATGCTTATTTCACTTAGCATAATGTCCCTAGATGCATCCATGATGTCACAAATGACAAGATTTCACTTTTCTTAAGGCTGAGTAATATTCCATTATTTATACATATATATATACACACCACATCTCTATCCATTCACCTGTCAGTGGACACTTACATTGCTTCCATATCCTGGCTATTTTAAATAATGCTGCTATGAATATTGGCATGCATATACCTTTTTGAATTAGTGCTTTTGTTTTCTTTGGGTAAATATTTAGAAGTGAAATTGCTGGATTATATGGCAGTTCTATTTTTAATTTTTTGAGGAACCTCCATACTGTTTCCCATAGTGGCTGTACCAATTTACAATCCCACCAACAGTGCACAAAGGTTCTTTTTTCTCCACATCCTTTCCAACACTTGTTATTTGTTGTCTTTTTGATGATAGCCATTCTGACAGGTGTGAGGTGATATCTCTTTGTGGTTTTGATTTGCATTTTCAGGATGAGTAGTGATGTTGAGCATCTTTTCATGTGTCTATTGGCCATGTGTATGTCTTCTTTGAAAAAAGTCTATTCAGGTTCTCTGCCCATTTTTTTTAATCGTGTTGTTTGTTTTATTGATGTTGAGTTGTATGAGTTATTTGTATTTTTTGGATATTAACCCCTTATCAGATATATTGTTTGTGAATATCTTCTGCCATTCTGTAGGCAGCCTTTTCATTTTGTTGATAGTTTTCTTCATCAGGCAAAGCTTTTTAGTTTGATGTAGTCCCATTTGTTTATGTTTGCTTCTGTTTCCCTTCCCTGAGGAGACAGATGTAAAAAAATATTGCTAAGGCTGATGTGAAAGAGAATACTGCCCATGTTTTTTTTCTAGGAGTTTTATGTTTTCAGGTCTTATGTGTAAGTCTTTTAATCCATTTTGAGTTTATTTTTGTATATAGTGTGAGAAGGTAGTCCAGTTTGATTGTTTTGCATGTAGCTATCCAGTTTTCCCAAAGCCACTTATTAAAGAGGCTGTCTTTTCCCCATTGTATATTATTGCTTTCTTTGTCATAGATTAAATGACCATATAAGTGGGGTTAATTTCTGGGCTCTCTATTCTGTTCCATTGATCTATGTGTCTGTTTTTGTGCCAGTCCCATACTGTTTTGATTACTGTAGCTTTGTAGTATAGTTGGAAATCAGGGCACATGATATCTCTAGCTTTGTTCTTCTTTCTCAAGATTATTTGGACTATTCAGGGTCTTTGTGTTTCCATACAAATTTTAAAATTATATGTTATATTTATGTGAAAAATGCATTTGGTAGTTTGATAGGGATTGCTTTGAATCTGTAGATTGCCTTCAATAATATGGCCATTTAAACAATATTATTTCCTCCAGTTCATGAGCATGGTATATTTGTGTCACCTTCAATCTTTCATCAATGTCTTATAGTTTTCAGAGTACAAGGCTTTTACTTCTTTGGTTAGATTTATTCCTAGGTATTTTATTCTTTTTGATCCAAGTGTAAATAGGATTGTTTTCTTAATTTTTCTTTCTGACAATTTGTTATTAGTGTATAGAAATGAATCAGATTTCTATATATTAATTTTGTATCCTGCAACTTTAATGAATTCATTTATTAGTTCTAATCATTTTTTGGTAGCATCTTTAGGATTTTCTATATATAGTATCATGTCATCTGCAAATAATGGCAGTTTTACTTCTTCCTTTCCAACTTGGATTCCTTTTATTTCTTTTCCTTGTCTGATTGCTGTGGCTAGGACTTCCAGTACTACATTGAATAAAAGTGGCAAGAATAGGCATTTTTGTCTTGTTCATAGAGGAAATGCTTTAAGCTTTTCACCATTGAGTATGAATGTTGGCTGTGGGTTTGTCATATATGGCCCTTATTATGTTGAGGTATGGTCCCTCTATACCTACTTTATTGAGAATTTTTAATTATAACTGAATGTTGAATTTTGTCAAAAGCTTTTTCTGCATCTATTGAGATGAGCATATGGTTTTTATTCTTCAGTTTCTTAATGCGATGTATCACACTGATTGATTTGTGGATACTGAACTGTCTTTGCATCCCTGAGGTAAATCCCACTTGATCATGGTACATGATCCTTTTAATATATTGTTGAACTTGATTTGCTAACATTTTGTTGAGGATTTTGCCATCTATGTTCATCAGTGATATTGACCTGTAATATTCTTTTCTTTTTTTGTGTGTGATGTCTTTGCTGGTTTTGGTATCAAGATGTTGCTGGCCTCATAGAATGAGTTCAGAAGCATTATTTCCTCTTCAATTTTTGGATGGTTTGAGAAGAATAGGTGTTAACTCTTCTTTAAATGTTTGTAGAATTCACCTACCAAAGCTATCTGGTCCTGGACTTTTTTTGTTGGGAATTTTTTTTAAAAAATTACTGATTCAATTTCATTACTAGTAATTGGTCTGTTTATATTTTCTATTTCTTTCTGATTCAGTCTTGGGAGATTTTATGCTTCTAGGAATTTACCCCTTTCTTCTACATTGCCCAAATTGTTGGCGTGTAATGTTTCATAGTAATCTCTTGTGATTTTTTGTATTTGTATTGTGTTGACTGTAACTTCTCCCTTTTCACATCTGATTTCATTTATTTGGGCCCTCTCTCTTTTTGTCTTGATGACTCTGGCTAAAGCTTTATCAATTTTGTTTATCTTTTCAAAGAACCAGCTCTTAGTTTCATTGATTTATTCTATTACTCTTTTAGACTCTATTTCATTTTTTTTAAAATTAATTTATTTATTTATTATTTATTTTTGGCTGTGTTGGGTCTTTGTTGCTGTGCACAGGCTTTCTCTAGTTGCAGCGAGAGGGGGCTACTCTTCGTTGCGGTGCACAGGTTTCTCATTGCGGTGGCTTCTCTTGTTGCGGAGCACAGGCTCTAGGCATGTGGGCTCGATAGTTGTGGTCACAGGCTGTAGAGCACAGGCTCAGTAGCTGTGGCTCACAGGCTTAGTTGCTCCGTGACATGTGGGATCTTCCCAGACCAGGGCTTGAACCCGTGTCCCCTGCATTGGCAGGCAGATTCTTAACCACTGTACCACCAGGGAAGTCCCATTTATTATTTTTTTATAATCTTTATTATTTGTTTACTTCTACTAACTTTGCATTTTGTTTATTCTTCTTTTCGTAGTTTAGGTGTAAGGTTAGGTTGTTTATTTGAGATTTTTCTTGTTTCCTGAGATAGGCTTGTATTGCTATTAAATTCCCTCTTAGAACTGCTTTTATTGCATCCCATAGATTTTGGATTGCTGTGTTTCCATTTTCATTTGTTTCCCACTTTTTAAAAATTTCTTTTTAATTTCTTCAGTGACCCATTGGTTGTTTAGTAACATATTGTTTAGACTCCAGTTGTTTGGGATTTTGCAGGTTTTTTTTTTTTTTTTCCAGTTGATTTCTGGTCTCATAGCATTGTGGTCAGGAAAGATGCTTGATATGATTTCAATCTTCTTAAATTTATTGAGTCTCATTTTGTGGCCTAGCGTATGATCTGTGCTGGAGACCATTCCATGTGCCTGAAGTGCCCTAATTTTTAATCCAAACCTTTTCCACTGTGGCTTACTGATCCCCAAATAACCAAATTCTTATATCAACATTACAAAAGGAAAAAACTTGTTAAACACAAAGCCAAGTGATTCCTAAGGTTATGTCTAATCTGGGGCACCTTATTAAAAATGTCTCTTGAACACATGCAGTGCAATTTGTAGACACTGATGCCAGTTTTCAGATTTTTGAAAATAGTATTCACATCACACTGATGGTCAGGAGTATTTTCTCATAAAATAGAGGATTGTATATGTGTGTGACCCCATCTGTACCTTTACTGTGCCTCCCTGCTCCCCATCCTGTTCACTCTTATACCTCTTGGCTCATTAATTTTCTCCTTTTGTTCAGAGGGAAAGAAATTCTGCTATGACGAATTTTGGCCCCTTACTCTTAATCTCACCCTCTACTGGTATCAGAGATGTTATGAACTCTCAAAATAAAACCTCACATCTGAAAACTCCACATAATCTAACATCAAGTGAACTGACTTGGTGGAAGTGTCTTAGCATTATGTATGGATCATCATGTGTAAAGAAAATCACCTCATAATATTCTTCATCCAGCTCTTGTCTTTAAAATTTAGGAAATTGACCAGCCATCAGATATATTTAGCAAACAAATATATTTAAGTTATAGGAAGGAAATTAAAATGATGGTTTTGTTTTATTTAGCAATGCATTCTTAGTTGAATTTAGTCATAGTATGTGACTATTACATGTGCAGTTTTTTTCGTTGCTTGAATATTTATTTATTTAAATTAAAGTATAGTTGATTTACAATATTAGTTTCAGGTGTACAATATAGTGATTCAGTATTTTTATAGATTATATTCCATATAAAGTTATTATAAAATAATGGTTATATTTCCCTGTGCTATACAATATATCCTTGTTGCTTATCTATTTTATGCATAGTAGTTTGTATCTCTTAATACCATACCCCTATCTTGCCCCTCACCACTACATGTGAAGTTTTAAAGAAGGGAAGGCATCACTCACTTCCTAATTGGACCTGGTGGGAAGATCTTCCCATTTGTCCCCAAGTACCTGGAGGGTGTATCTTGGGACATACAATAGACAGTTGGGGAGATTTGCTTGAAAGTTAACTTCAACTTTGAATTTCTTTCTTTTGTTGTTTCTGTCCAGGGCAAGGGTTATTTGAAAGAAGTAAAGCAAATACACCAATAAACATGCACATGAATATGTTATTAATATTTTATAGTATAGCATGGCAAGTCTAAACTTCAGATTAGTGCAAGTCTTTACACATCTCAGCATGTTTAGCATATTTTATGCAAATAGTTGTTAAGAATAAAAATTCTAATTTCAAATGAAGAAAATTCATGACATGCACCTTGTGTTGCGGTTTAATCACTGTATACCCAGGAAGGTATCGACAGTTGTCCCGTTGAAGCTATTAAAGTTGCTGTCCAAGGTTAAATGAAATTGCAGTTTATCAGAACAGCATTGAGAAAATAAGGGAATCTGTTCATGGCTCTTGATTAATGCCAAGCGTGATCAACACAAGGGGGTTCATTAAGCCATACATCATGTGGGTAATTTAACATGTCATTGTGCCGGCTGTCTGCTTTGACGATGCACAGCCCCGAGTTTCAAAGTTGTATCTCTGGCTCACTGAGTTCTACACAGAAGCATCCCTCATACTTCTTTTGCTGCATATTTTCTATTATGCATACTTAATTTTTTAGACATGTTAAACATTTCATATAAATTATTTAATATGTTTTGGGACAAAAATATATTTTGTTTTTGTAATGGGCTCCCCTCACACTATATATGGTAAAACTTATTAGGAAATTCTTCACCTTTTGAGTTTTTCTTTTCCCTTAATCATATATATGTCTTAAAATCTGATGTGACTTGGAAAAAGCTATTGAAATGATTAACTCAATCCATGTTAATTTTTAGTACTCTTATTTGTGTGCTAGAGTTAATACCACTTTCACAGTACAAATTTACAAGAAATGTTTTCTCATCATTCTCTTCTCAGTGGTTTTCTCATTATTCTTTGCTTATTATATAGCACCCATTTTTAAAATTTGATTAGGTTTGGGCAAATATTACTGCCAAACTATGACATGAGGTACATTATTAGTAATTTTGTTATGTATTAGAATGTTATTTAAAACATAATTGTCGGACTTCCCTGGTGGCTCAGTGGTTAAGAATCCGCCTGCCAATGCAGGGGACACGGGTTTGAGCCCTGGTCCGGGAAGATCCCACATGCTGCTGAGCAACTAAGCCCGTGCGCCACAACTGCCGAGCCTGCACTCAGGAGCCAGTGAGCCACAACTACGTGAGCTCACGTGCCACAACTATTGAAGCCTGTGCACCTAGAGCCCGTGCTCACAACAGGAGAGGCCACCTCAATGAGAAGCCCACACACCACAACGAAGAGTAGTCCCTGCTCAACAATGAAGACCCAATGCAGTCCAAAATAAATAAATTTAAAAACAAAAAACATAATTGTCATTGCACATATTTCCATGTCATTTTAGGAAATATACCAAGCATGGTAAATGATAGAATGCTGTGTAAAGTTTATATGTTTCAGAGATTTTTTCAATGATCTTAATTTTTCTAGGCATGATGAGTCCTTTATTTAAAAGTATGAGCTATAATTTTGCCTTCTGGTTATATTTAATTTTTTTCAAAATTAAATTTGCTAATTTTATTAGTACCAAATATAATTTGATAGCTTATAAAAGAAGTAAAGTATTTCCATGTAAAAGACTAAAAAACCTGTGATTTATCATTTCACGTTATTTATTTGTTATCTAATACGTGGAATTCAATACAATCATGCTTCATCACTCTCACTTCAAAGTAGACTCTCCTGGTCACCAAAGATTTATGGGATACAGTGAATTAGAGGCCAAGATCTCAGCCATAACATCAGTGTCTGTTGCAGGGAAGGACATGGCAAGGGAAATATGACCATGGTTGGAAGCAATCTTAATATTAAAATTTTTGGCTACTGGAATTTAGTGAATGGGTTCCACGTTGTGCTTCTTTTAGAATCCTGTGAGTGCATATGCAAATTAGTAATCTGGACAGAGACCTAAAACTTCCTAAAATATCCCAGTATGACAGTTGTATACTGATGACCATGGTTTGGAATTTCCCTATATTTCGATTTGTGTGTCTAATATCTTATAAATTGGAAGCTTTATGGGTTCTTTAAAAAATGATCTCCCATATGATATTGTAATGCTTTTAAGGATCCAAAAACAAACAAACAAAAAACAGGTAAATTATTTATAAGATCTAAATATACATATGAAAGAAACTGTCATCACTGATGTGCAAAATATTGAGCTATGTTTGTGCGGGGTGATAACCTTGTTGACATCTACCATTCTTGGAAGGAGATTAGAATGCCATTTAAGAGCTGATGAGACCAGAGGCCAGCTTTTAAAGGCACACCTGAATAATGGAATGCTATTTCCATTTCAGTCTCTCTTTCTTTCTCTCTGTCTCTCTTTTTTTTTTTTCCCTGTTGGGCTGTGAATGCACTATCTATAATACCCTCAAAATAAACTATTTGATTATTTATAATTGGGTGTTTGAAAATGTATTTTAATTAGGTCCAAGACCAAATTAGAATGGTGACTAGTGAATACCAAACATTTTCAAAGGCAACAGAACATAAAGTGTTTTCTTTCCTGATATGTAAAGTGGGGAGGATGATTTCACTTGTCAGCTCTCAGTCACAACTCCCAGCCATTTATTGTAACTATATGATGGGTTCCTCCTGAAAAATGCTGCAAAAGTCATTCACATACTCAAGGTCTTCTCCTTGAATACTTTTTTAAAAAAAGGTACTGTAGTGTTTTCTGCCACCATTAATTACCAAGGGTTTATTTACAAGACAATAATTAATTATACCTCTGGGAAGCTCAAGAGTCAACATGAATCAAAGCAGGCTTGGTAAGGAACATGGAAGTCTCACATAATTAAGCAGGGCACTGGAGACCAATTGTTTATCGAATGATTTTGCTAGAGCTAATTGACACTAATTATTTAATCTGATTTTCTTCTTCCTAGTTATTCTTCTACAGAGTCACTGCTTTCTGCTAATGATGCACAGGGAAATATCAAGGTGCGCTGTGCCTGCACTCAGTGTAGCCTCCCGTGTAGGAAATCGATAATGCTTAGATCATTTCCTAACGTGCTACAGAGTATTATATAAAACAAATCACAGAAGAAATCAACAAATCATCAATGCAAAAATACATACCAGGCAATCACTTGTATTGATGGCTGTTACCTTTTTCTCATATAAGACTGATCCAGTTTTCACTCAGGTTTAAGTTTAAATCATTTAAAATTTCAAAATAGGTATAAGCAATGAACTCATAGTTTCCACACAAGTTTTTTAATGTGTAAGATGAGGTGAGGACTGTGGTGTGATTGAAAAGAAAAACAAAGTTTATATAGCTGTTTAAGTAAAAAGAAATGTTCCAGTTGAGCGTATAGTGAATCTTAGGTAACAAATCATCTGCAAACATGCCACATTTTATGCAGGATCTATGCTGATGGGTAAATGAAAGCTGGATGCCTACAGTAGCGACTAAAAAGCATACAATGTGAGTTGTGTTTTATGGTACTAGTGTCTCTGTGGTTTCTGCTTATGGATTGCTCCCTCCTCTGAATATCAGTGTTTGATGACAGTGTTCATAGTTAAGATAATCAAGGATGGGGATTAATTTACTGGTTGCACATTTTGATTCATTCACTTCTTAACCCTTAACACTACAAGGCTGTTGTATTTTGTATAAGATTCAGGTTCTAAGTAACCTTCTGGCTAAAAAATTAGGAAAAATGGAATCTCTAACACCTTTGTAGTACTGTGAAGAATAATAGGTTTATCTTTGGATCCCTGTCACCCACTTCATCCTGTGTATCTCCCTTCTCACCTTTCTGGTGATGTCCTAAGCTAGTCTGTACTATTCTCTTTGCCAGATCATTCTGTCCTCCCCCTTTATTTTCTTTCTCTGCCATTAAAAGTTACATGTTCTGTAATTTATCCCTCAGTCTCTCATTCTTTGTTTTCCAGAGTGACAGTCAGCTAAGGAGTCCATGATCACTTTTAAAGTGTTCATTTCCCCACATCATTGCCTGTTCTGGATTTTATCAATATTTTGTTCACCGTAGAGTGCCCTGGAGAACTTAGTGTAGTGGGAGGATTTAGATGTGAAAAGACATATTCTGGGATATTGTAAGAAATGTAAATGTCAGATTGCAAAGTTCAAAGTATGAGGACGTTTACCCAACCTGGGGATCAGTTAAAGCATCCTAGAAAGAGTAGTTAGTCTCATTGGTTACATCAGAGAATTCAGTAAGCATGACTGAAATCCATCCCTGAGTTAAGTACCTCACTAAGCCAAAGAGACTTTAAAGGCAGTTCTCTTTTAGAAGATGCTGTGAGATATAATAGTCATCCGTATTTAATGCGGGGCTCTCTTCTAAATGCTTTACATGCCTAAATCAATTAATCTTCCCAACAGTCATATGAGGGACACAATTTTATGTATTTAGTTATCCTTATCTTACAGATAAGAAGGCTGAGGCATTGAGGTTATATAACTTGTACAAGATCATGTAACTGTTCAACAGCAGAGCTGGAATTCAAGCTGAAGTGGTCTGGCCCCAAAGCTGAGCTCTTAACCGTGGTGTCTGAAGAGGACTGGCTGGTATTTTTACGCCCATGTCTTTGGTCAGTATGGCTCTCAATCCTGGATTTTCATTAGAATCACTTGATATGGGAGGGGGACAGAGGTTGGATTTTAAAAGAAAACATTAATGTCTGAGGGGTGGGGTCCAGGCAAGGACACTTTTCAAAGTGTCCCCACCTCTCCCACCCCGCTACCCGCCCTCAGTGATTCTAACGTGCAGCCAAGGTTAAGAAGTCCTGCTCCAGGCCCTGGGGTGGGAGCTGTTCTCCACCTGCCTCCTGTCTGTGCCCATCACCCACAGTTTATAAAGGTTGTAAAAGCGTGTCACTAATCCTCTGGCAGGAAGCAGTTCCTCAGGTGCCGATTCTCAGTGTCCATGAGTCGAACTCTACAGACCCCAGGTCTCCGTATTTGTGAATAGATCAAAATTGTGGTAACAGTTGGCCTAGGACAGACCCAGACAGAAGGCTTCCTGGATGTCCAGCCTGATTCACCACTGGTGTAATTTTAACAACCTAGTGACCCTGGGATCCCTGGGCCCTACTCCCTTTCATACCCAGTCATTCTCCAATATATCCCAACCATTTAATATACTTTGCACATGTCTGTGAAGAAACCTTAGGGCAAGACCTTTCTAGGTGGGTAAATTTAAGTAAACCCTCATAACTCGATTTATTAATTTTAGAGGACTCTTTAAAAAACAAAACCACAAGCTATTATCACAACCAACATAATTTTAAAGATTCCTTATTAATATGATTATCAAATTGTATCAAAAATGTCTTTTTAGAGCTAGTTTGCTAGAATCAGTTTCCAAATAAGGTCTCTGCATTACATTTGGTCTAAGTGACTCTGATATATAGTAGCCTTCTCCCCCTTATCAGGCTATTTATCTGTTGAAAACCTTGGGGGCCATTTCTCCTATAGAATAACCTATGATTTAAACTTGGCTTGTATTCTGCTGTCGTTTAGCATGCTTTCTATTCACTGTGTTTCCTGTAAATTGTTGATAAGATCTAGACCCTTGATTGCATGTGGATTCTGATTTTTTGCAAGCATACTTCATAAATATGTTTATTTCCTACTGCAGCACAGCAGGATGTGCATAATACCTGGTTGTCCTGCTTTTACTGGATGATGAGATTGATCAGTGAGTTCAAATGTTGCCAGTCTGAAACCTCCATTATAAAGTTACCCATCAACCTTTTGCCTAATGGCTTTTAGCCACTGAAGGTGGTTGCAATATCAGTTATTTCATCAGGGGTTGAAAATGGTGATATTCCAGTTAAACCATTCCTTCTTCATTTATTAGCCACGTTTCATCTTTATGTAAAGGAGAACTTTTGCTCATCAGCTCTTTAATTAATCTGAAATCAATTTGTACAAAATATGCAGTAAAATTTTTTATTTTTTTGCCCATCAGTTTTCAGATTAGTGAATTTGTTGTCCTGGCAACTTTTAAAAGAAACGCAGGGCTTTGTTTTATTTTGTTTTTTGGCGCCCTTATAAACTTAACAGCTTTCAATGCATTGCAGTCATATTCTTCTTGGTACTTACATTATCCCATTTCTGAATGGAAGAACCACTTGAAGTTGATTGTTATGCCCATTTGATGTGACTCTAGTAAACTTTGATAGCATACTTGCTATTAGGTATCCTAGGTACATTCTGTTTAGTTTCTCCTGTATCTCTGGAATTAGCAATGGTTTCTTTTTAGTGAGAAATGGTATTAAAGGTCATATTCTGGGCCCTAGGAGTGCTCGTTGCTACTGGGTTGTCAATGGTTTTAAATTTTTTTATTTGGCAGTTATGATATGTTTTTAAGAAAGAGAAATAAATTATGAAGGTGTACTGATATTTCCAATTCAAATATAAAATTGCAGCTTATTTTACTTAATCCTTTTGATTTTATATTTGTTTCTCTTTTCTCTTAACTGAATATCTGGTTTTCTAATTAACATTAACATAATCTATAATCATTTTATTTGCTTTATCCTTCTCTCTCCACTTGTATGTGTATTTATATGTGTGTGTGTGTATATATATATATATACACATATATACATATATATCTACATATATAGTAATGTTACTAACAGCTCTTAGTAAGGAACTCTTAAACTGAATGCAGTTTAATATTTCATTGTGGTTCTTTTGCCTTTTTGATCTCTATTACCAGACTGTACAAATACTTTGTTTTAAAGTGATTTTTTTGTAATGAAGTGTTTTTTTTTTTTGATGTGGACCATTTTTAAAGTCTTTATTTATTACAATATTGCTTCTGTTTTATGTTTTGGGTTTTTGGCCACGAGGCATGTGGCCTCTTAGCTCCCTGACCAGGGATTGAACCTGTACTCCCTGCATTGGAAGGTGAAGTCTTTTTTTTTAACATCTTTATTGGAGTATAATTGCTTTACAAGGATGTGTTAGTTTCTGCTTTATAACAAAGTGCATCAGTTATACATATACATATGTTCCCATATCTCTTCCCTCTTGCGTCTCCCTCCCTCCCACCCTCCCTATCCCACCCCTCTAGGTGGTCACAAAGCACTGAGCTGATCTCGCTGTGCTAAGCGACTGCTTCCCACTAGCTATCTGTTTTACATTTGGTAGTGTATATATGTCCATGCCACTCTCTCACTTTATCACAGCTTACCCTTCCCCCTCCCCATATCCTCAAGTCCATTCTCTAGTAGGTCTGTGTCTTTATTCCCGTCTTACCCCAGGTTCTTCATAACATTTTTTTTTTCTTAGATTCCATATATATATATTAGCATACAGTATTTGTCTTTCTTTTTCTGACTTACTTCACTCTGTATGACAGACTCTAGGTCCATCCACCTCACTACAAATAACTCAATTTCGTTTCTTTTTATGGCTGAGTAATATTCTATTGTATATAAGTGCCACATCTTCTTTATCCATTCATCTGTTGATGGACACTTAGGTTGCTTCCATGTCCTGGCTATTGTAAATAGAGCTGCAGTGAACATTTTGGTACACGTCTCTTTTTGAATTATGGTTTTCTCAGGGTATATGCCCAGTAGTGGGAGTGCTGGGTCATATGGTAGTTCTATTTTTAGTTTTTTAAGGAACCTCCATACTGTTCTCCATAGTGGCTGTACCATTTCACATTCCCACCACCAGTGCAAGAGTGTTCCCTTTTCTCCACACCCTCTCCAGCATTTATTGTTTCTAGATTTTTTGATGATGGCCATTCAGACTGGTGTGAGATGATATCTCATTGTAGTTTTGATTTGCATTTCTCTAATGATTAATGATGTTGAGCATTCTTTCATGTGTTTGTTGGCAATCTGTATATCTTCTTTGGAGAAATGTCTATTTAGGTCTTCTGCCCATTTTTGGATTGGGTTGTTTTTTTTTTGTTATTGAGCTGCGTGAGCTGCTTGTAAATTTTGGAGATTAATCCTTTGTCAGTTGCTTCATTTGCAAATCTGTTCTCCCATTCTGAGGGTTGTCTTTTGGTCTTGTTTATGGTTTCCTTTGCCATGCAAAAGCTTTTAAGTTTCATTAGGTCCCATTTGTTTATATTTCCATTTCTCTAGGTGGTGGGTCAAAAAGGATCTTGCTGTGATTTATATCAAAGAGTGTTCTGCCTATGTTTTCCTCTAAGAGTTTGATAGTGTCTGGCCTTACATTTAGGTCTTTAATCCATTTTGAGTTTATTTTTGTGTATGGTATTAGGGAGTGTTCTAATCTCATACTTTTACATGTAGCTGTCCAATTTTCCCAGCACCACTTATTGAAGAGGCTATCCTTTCTCCACACTACATTCCTGCCTCCTTTATCAAAGATAAGGTGACCATATGTGTGTGGGTTTATCTCTGGGCTTTCTATCCTGTTCCACTAATCTATCTTTCTGTTTTTGTGCCAGTACCATACTGTCTTAATTACTGTAGCTTTGTAGTATAGTCTGAAGTCAGGGAGCCTGATTCCTCCAGCTCCATTTTTCGTTCTCAAGATTGCTTTGGCTATTTGGGGTCTTTTGTGTTTCCATACAAATTGTGAAATTTTTTGTTCTAGTTCTGTGAAAAATGCCAGTGGTAGTTTGATAGGGATTGCGTTGAATCTATAGATGCTTTGTGTAGTAGAATCATTTTCACAGTGTTGATTCTTCCAATCCAAGAACATAGTATATCTCTCCATCTATTTGTATCATCTTTAATTTCTTTCATCAGTGTCTTATAATTTTCTGCATACAGGTCTTTTGTCTCCTTAGGTAGGTTTATTCCTAGATATTTTATTCTTTTTGTTGCAATGGTTAATGGGAGTGTTTTCTTAATTTCACTTTCAGATTTTTCATCATTAGTGTATAGGAATGCCAGAGATTTCTGTGCATTAATTTTGCATCCTGCTACTTTACCAAATTCATTGATTAGCTCTGGTAGTTTTCTGGTAGCATCTTTAGAATTCTCTATGTATAGTATCATGTTATCTGCAAACAGTGACAGCTTTACTTCTTCTTTTCCGATTTGGATTCCTTTTATTTCCTTTTCTTCTCTGATGGCTGTGGCTAAAACTTCCAAAACTATGTTGAATAAGAGTGGTGAGAGTGGGCAACCTTGTACTGTTCCTCATCTTAGTGGAAATTGTATCAGTTTTTCACCATTGAGGACGATGTTGGCTGTGGGTTTGTCATATATGTCCTTTATTATGTTGAGGAAAGTTCCCTCTATGCCTACTTTGGACAGTTTTTATCATAAATGGGTGTTGAATTTTGTTGACAGCTTTCTCTACATCTATTGAGATGACCATATGGTTTTTCTCCTTCAATTTTTTAATATGGTGTATCATGTTGATTGATTTGCATATATTGAAGAATCCTTGCATTCCTGGAATAAACCCCACTTGATCATGGTTTATGATCCTTTTAATGTGCTGCTGGATTCTGTTTGCTAGTATTTTGTTGAGGATTTTTGCATGTATGTTCATCAGTGATATTGGCCTGTAGTTTTCTTTCTTTGTGACATCATTGTCTGGTTTTGGTATCAGGGTGATGGTGGCCTCGTAGAATGAGTTTGGGAGTGTTCCTCCCTCTGCTATATTTTGGAAGAGTTTGAGAAGGATAGGTGTTAGCTCTTCTCTAAATGTTTGATAGAATTTGCCTGTGAAGCCATCTGGTCCTGGGCTTTTGTTTGTTGGAAGATTTTTAATCACAGTTTCAATTTCAGTGCTTGTGATTGGTCTGTTCATATTTTCTACTTCTTCCTGATTCAGTCTTGGCAGGTTGTGCATTTCTAAGAATTTGTCCATTTCTTCCAGGTTGTCCATTTTATTGACATAGAGTTGCTTGTAGTAATCTCTCATGATCTTTTGTATTTCTGCAGTGTCAGTTGTTACTTCTCCTTTTCCATTTCTCATTCTGTTGATTTGAGTCTTCTCCCTTTTTTTCTTTTTTATTTTTTGGTACGTGGGCCTCTCACCGTTGTGGCCTCTCCCATCGCGGAGCACAGGCTCCGGACGCGCGGGCTCAGTGGCCATGGCTTATGGGCCCAGCCGCTCCTCAGCATGTGGGATGCTCCCAGACCGGGGCATGAACCTGTGTCTGCTGCATCAGCAGGCGGACTCTCAACCACTGCATCACCAGGGAAGCCCTCCCTTTTTTTCTTGATGAGTCTGGCTAATGGTTTATCAATTTTGTTTATCTTCTCAAAGCACCCCAGCTTTTAGTTTTATTGATCTTTGCTATCGTTTCCTTTATTTCTTTTTCATTTTTTTCTGATCTGATGTTTATGATTTCTTTCCTTCTGCTAACTTTGGGGATTTTTTGTTCTTCTTTCTCTAAGTGCTTTAGGTGCAAGTTTAGGCTGTTTATTCGAGATGTTTCCTGTTTCTTAAGGTAGGATTGTATTGCTATAAACTTCCCTCTTAGAACTGCTTTTGCTGCATCCCATAGGTATTGGGTGGTCATGTCTCCATTGTCATTTGTTTCTAGGTACTTTTTGATTTCCTGTTTGATTTCTTCAGTGATCACTTTGTTATTAAGTAGTGTATTGTTTAGCCTCCATGTGTTTCTATTTTTTACAGATCTTTTCCTGTAATTGATATGTAGTCTTATAGCTTTGTGGTCGGAAAAGGTACTTGATACAATTTCAATTTTCTTAAATTTACCAAGGCTTGATTTGTGACCCAAGATATGATCTCTCCTGGAGAATGTGCCATGAGCACTTGAGCAAAATGTGTATTCTGTTGTTTTTGGATGGAATGTCCTATAAATATCAATTAAGTCCATCTTGTTAAATGTATCATTTAAAGCTTGTGTTTCTTTATTTATTTTCATTTTGGATGATCTGTCCATTGGTGAAAGTGGGGTGTTAAAGTCCCTTACTATGGTTGTGTTACTGTCGATTTCCCCTTTTATGGCTGTTAGTTTTTGCCTTATGTGTTGAGGTGCTCCTATGTTGGGTGCATAAATATTTATAATTGTTATATCTTCTTCTTGGATTGATCCCTTGATCATTATGTAGTGTCCTTCTTTGTCTCTTCTAATAGTCTTTATTTTAAAGTCTATTTTGTCTGATATGAGACTTGCTATTCCAGCTTTCTTTTCGTTTCCATTTGCATGGAATATCTTTTTCCATCCTCTCACTTTCAGTCTGTATGTGTCCCTAGGTCTGAAGTGGGTCTCTTGTAGACAGCATATATATGGGTCTTGTTTTTGTATCCATTCAGCCAGTGTGTGTCTTATGGTTGGAGCATTTAATCCATTTACATTTAAGGTAATTATCGATATGTATGTTCCTATTACCATTTTCTTAATTGTTTTGGGTTTGTTATTGTAGGTCTTTTCCTTCTTGTGTTTCTTGCCTAGAGAAGTTCCTTTAACATTTGTTGTAAAGCTGGTTTGGTGGTGCTGAAGTCTCTCAGCTTTTGCTTGTCTGTAAAGGTTTTAATTTCTCCATCAAATCTGAATGAGATCCTTGCTGGGTAGAATAATCTTGGTTGTAGGTTTTTCTCCTTCATCACTTTAAATATGTCCTCCCACTCCTTCCCGGCTAGCCGTGGTGCACTAACTCCTTCAGGCTGTGTTCGCGCTGCCAACCCCAGTCCTCTGCCTGTGCTCTGACCGAAGCCCGAGCCTCAGCTCCCAGCCCCCGCCCATTCCGACAGGTAAGCAGGCAAGCCTCTCGGACTGGTGAGTGCCAGTTGGCATCGATCCTCTGTGCGGGAATCTCTCCGCTTTGCTCTCCACACCCCTGTTGCTGCGCTCTCCTCTGCAGCTTCGAAGCTCCCCGCCCTCCGCCACCCACAGTCTCCACCCGCGAAGGGGCTTCCTAGTGTGTGGAAACCTTTCCTCCTTCACAGCTCCCTCCCACTGGTGCAGGTCCCGTCCCTATTCTTTTGTCTCTGTTTTTTCTTTTGCCCTACCCAGGTACATGGGGAGTTTCTTGCCTTTTGGGAGGTCTGAGGTCTTCTGCCAGCGTTAAGTAGGTGTTCTGTAGGAGTTGTTCCACGTGTAGATGTATTTCTGATGTATCTGTGGGGAGGAACGTGATCTCCACGTCTTACTCTTCCGCCATCTTCCCCCTCTCCCCTGGAAGGCGAAGTCTGAACCACTGGACTGCCAGGGAAGTCCTAAAGTGATCTTAAATAATTAATATGGCTATTCCACCATATTAATAAATGGCTAGATTCACTTTCAGTTTGTTTTCAATTTTAAAGGGTTCCCTTTTTAAAAAATTTTATTTTAATTATGTAAAACAGTTACACAGTTCCTGAGTAAAAACCATACGATAATTCAGAGAGATTTAACTCCTGTCTTTGTTCCCTTCTTTCTCTTCCCATGTAGGTAACTTTTAAATTTGTTTTTTGGGTTATCCTTTCACCGTTTCTTTAGTAAATACACACATACATATGTGTGCAAACACACGCACATAACACACACACAACACAGAATGCCCCTTTCTCCATCTTACATAAAGATAGCCTGTAATACACATATACTTCTGTCTCTTGCTTATTCCACCTAAGGATGCATCCCTGGGCTCACTCATTCCTCTGCAGTGTTTACAGGTCTTCCTCATCACGTTTCATAGATGTGTGGTATGGGTGGCTACATCAGGCTAAGTCTCCTAGTTTTTTTGGTTCCAGCATGATCTCTCACATTCAGTTCTTTTAGCCTCTGAAGAAGCCCAGTCTTTCTGGTTCACCTCCCCATTTCTTGTCCAAATTGCCTTCCACCACAATATACAAAGCTTCAACATTTGACCTTTCTTGGAGCAGGCATTCGATAAATGTTGAGTGCAACAGTGAAGTTTCTTTCTTTTCACTCAGAGGGTCCATGAAGTAAAGACTCACCTTTCCTTCCTTGAGCTGCCCCTTATTTGAAAGCCTGGATGACCTTACAATAATCTTATCTTTTCCTGCTCTCAATCTTGCCTCTTTCTGAATCCAGCTTCTCTGTGAGCTCCCTTTCTCAACAGGCTAATGGATCTGATCCCATTTCCCCCTACTCCTGGGTGGTAACAGATTTCAGAATATGGAGATTTTTCTATCTTGAATATTTCCCCACTTCTCTAGAATCACCCCTCTCAGGAACTCATCCCTTCTCAGTTACAACATGAGGCCATTTTTAAAAAAATTGTTATTTATTTATACTCTAGTTCATTTCAGAGGAGATTCTAGGCACTTAACTGTGACTATGTTAAAGTTATTTAGTGACTGGCCAGAATATTGTATGAGGGTTTTAAATTATGGACACACAAACTCACACATATACACCAGACAAATTTATCAGAAGCACTTTGATATTGAAATAGTTGCTAAAATACTAGGTGTGTAATAAGCAAATTAAAAAGTCATGTTCAATAGTATAGATAATTGCAGGGTATAGCTTCTAAACTTTTACATATATCTTTAGAGGAATGTGATTCCTAAGGTTAATCAGAAGCTCCTGCGGTCTGTGTTCACCTTATCATAGTTACTCGTCCATCTGAGTTTGGGAATTTGAATTATCTCAAAAGCTAAACTTTAACTAAATTCTTCAGTGGACTTATAAAAGACATTCTTGAAGGTAATTTAAATTTATTTTTTCAAAGGAACCAGCTTTTATGGTGGATATGGAGACATGAAAGTTGACAGTACATTTGCTTTATTTTCCTGTGAGTAAGGAAATTTAGCAAGACACCGATATAAGAGTAATTGCTCACATTTTCTCCCTCCCAAGTTTTTTATTCTGAATGTAATACAGTTTCAGATTATAAAATATAGAGTATACATACATGTAGTAAGAAGAAAATAAAATCTTTATTTTCCTAAACAACTGTGATTAGTGCTATTAATATTTTGATATATATCTTTCCAGGATTTTTCTAAATATACAACAGAAATTTATATAATTTAAAATGTAGGGCTTCCCTGGTGGCGCAGTGGTTGAGAGTCCGCCTGCCGATGCAGGGGACACGGGTTCGTGCCCTGGTCCAGGAGGATCCCACATGCTGTGGAGCGGCTGGGCCCGTGAGCCATGGCCACTGAGCCTGTGCGTCTGGAGCCTGTGCTCCGCAATGGGAGAGGCCACACAGTGAGAGGCCCGCATACCGTAAAAAAAAAAAAAAAAAAAAAAAAATGTAGTTGAAATTGTATTATGTTAGTCTTTTATATCCTGCTTTTCTTCACTTGTCATTATGCTTAAACATGTTTAAGTCATATCATGAAAAATTCTTTATAATATAATTTTAATACTTTCATAGCATTCCATCATACAGAAATTGCAAAATTTGTGCAACAGTTCCTCTGTTGTCTAACAATTATGCTCTTTACAATTTTAAAAAGTATAAACCACTGTTTATATTTTGGATAATTTTCTCAGGCTCTACTTCCGAAAGTGAAATTACTAAGGACCAATTGGCTCAGTGTTTGGTCTGTTACCCCCACTCTTATCAAGATGGTCAAGCCAATCAGGAAATGTAGGAGATATAACTTTTGTCTTAATTTCAATCATGACACATAGGATGCCCGTCAAGAACAGTTGTCATTAGTTAATAAGAACATCTCTCAGCATGAGTAGGTTTGTGTCCTGGCAGGTCTCAGGTGGTTCAGCACAGAGTAATGCAAGGACGCTGAATAGAAGACAGGATTCCTGGGTTCTAGTCTCAGCTTTTCCATCATCATCTTGTATGACATCAGCAACATTAACATCTCTGTGCCTTAGTTTCCTAGCCTATAAAGTGAGGGAATCTATAAAATTATTAAGATTCCTTCTGATCCCCAAATTCTCTGTTTTAATATTTGGAAGATTTTATGTTTGGAAATTGGACAAAGGTTACTGTCTAAAGATGGGGCTGATTGGATTTCTGCTATCAGCATCCCATCAAAACCATCCTTTATTTGCAAGTGAGGAGAGCACAGCTTTACTTGTTCTTAGGCTCAGTCCTAGTTGTTCTAGTTCATACAGCTTGTACTTGAGGAAGTACTGAGTTACCTGACAGTTTTGTTTAAGTCCTCTTCCCATCCTCTGGCAAACTCTTCCAGCTCTATGTATCACAGTCTTCAAGAAAAGTTCCAGAGAAAATTATTTGGAAGCTTCTGTGCATTAATAACCCAAACCTTCCATCTGCCCGTACAGGGAAACATGCAGCTTTCCACTAAGGCCCACTCATCAGTCACTTGTCCATTCTGTGACAAATGATATCTAATAGATAAAGACAAAACTGATTAAGAAGTTCAAAATGTCTCTGGGAGCATGAGGTAGAGGAATATAGAATTAATTTGCCATTGATCTTCAGCCTAAAGTAAAGATTTACAGAGTGGCAATTGTAGCCAAGTTATCATGTAGCTATGACATTAGAGAACTGCTAACGACATCTCTTCTAAGAACAAGAGCAGTACTTACCAGCCATCTACTCTCACCCTCTAATGGAAAGGGACAACCCTCTGAGAAAGATCTCAGAGCAAAGTTTGTTTTACCACAGTGGTTCTCAAATTTTAGCATGTGTCAGAACCATGTGTGTTTGTGTTTTAATTTTATTGAAGTATACTTGATTTACAATGTTGTGTTAATTTCTTCTGTACAGCAAAGTGATTCAGTTTTATATATATATATATATATATATATATATATATACACGCACAGAACCATGTGTTAAAAGGCAGATTACTGAACCCTCTCCCCAGTGTTTCTGATTCAGTGGGTCTAAGATGGAGCACAAGAATTTGCATTTCTTTCAGTTCCCAGATATGCTGAGAATGCTGGTCCAAAGACCAGACTTTGAGAATCACTGGCCTACTGGATTTGAAGCACTCTTCACTGTAATCACACTGATGCCTTCCATTTGAATGAAAGGTGAGCTAGCAACAGGATGTTAAGTAGCTTTTATAAGGAGAGGTGAAGGGTGGTGATTACAGGTAGGGCTGGCAATAGATACTCTACAGAGACTAACCCAGGGAGCGGCAAAGTAACGCAATAGAGAATGTGGAAGTTAAAGGTAATAGCTGAAGGTGGTCCTTGTGGAAATTGGCTGTCAGAGATGTAGTAGCTAAGCTTAGAGAAGAAGCCACCCGGATAAGAGGCTAAATCGGCAGCAGCAATAGGCTCTTTACAGGATAATAATCTGGAGGTGAGTTATTACATTAAACTAGTCAAATATCAGCTTTTATCAATTTACACCTTTCTCAACTAGTAATGCTCCCTCTAGCTTTCTCTAATAGGAATAACAGTGATAGATTACTAATAGAATGGGCTATTGTGGAATATTGGCTGGCAGGAAACATCTCCTTTTCTTGCATTTTTTTCCACATAAGAGTTTTTCGCATTTAAATGATCTGCATCTTGAAGTACCTGCCAATTAGAAAAGAAGTTCAATATCCCTCAGCATGCAAGAATATGAACAGGAGGAACTCTGCTTTATAGTTTTTGTCTTCTAAAAGCCCTCCCCTCTGTTCAAGTTTCAGCCAGAGAATTAATGGGGAGCAAACCAGAATCAATTTTAATTGATTGTTCAGGTTTTTTAATAATCAGCATTCTTCCCTAATGCTTGACAGAATAACAAGTAGAGTCTGATGCCCTGTAATTTTAACTCCCATTCTAAATGCATATTACTGTCCAGCAACTATTGCACCTACAAACAGCCCACTGCCCGATGGTATGTCAGAGGAAATAGGGGCTCAGAATAAAGGAGAAATGGAAAATTGTGCTTATATGTGTTTATTTACATGCATGCACACAAACATGTGAGCTCCAGCTGCCATGGTTGTGGCCAAGTGGTCCATTTTTGGTAATAAAATAGCGTGTAGGGAATAAACTTTGGCAAATATTAAATTGATATGCTTTGATTTCCTCCTTATTTCATGTTTGCAAACTTCTACCTCCAAGATTATGTAATGAGGTTAATTGTTCCAAACAGGAGAGAACAGGATTAGCAATAATCTTGAAACCAGTTTTGGATACTAAAGGACATTGGAAATCTCTTTAGCAAATGTGACCGACAGCGTTGTTGCTTATCCAATAGCTATCTCCCCACCCCCCATTTCTAATCTTCCTAACAGAATCCAACCTTTGTGCCCAGCTTCAAGGGATGAATTTTGAGTGTTTAAGTAAATTACAGTTATCCAAAATGACTGAAAAGTGCCCAAAAGAGACTCTATAAACCAATGGTTCTCCATCTTGCTGATAGGCAGAAGCCTGGGATCTACCCCCATAAATGCTGATTTAATTGGTGAAGCATGAGACAGAGCCTTGGTGTTTATAATAGCTCAACAGCAGCTATGGATGAGAATCACTAGCTTAAATTTTTGGAATCACCAAAGTTTAAAACAAATTAGACTGTGTATTTAGTTCTCCATCGCACTTCCTATTATGAGTATTTAAAGATTAAATAATGAAACCTGTACCTCTGAGTTATAATATGAGAAAACATGTGGGTGGACCTTCCTGAATAATACCCATTTTGAGCCCCGTCATGGATATTTTCCGTATGCTCTCATTAAATTCTTATGATACTACAGCAAAGCGTAATTAATATCCCCAGTTTTATAGATGAGAATATTGAGGCTAGGCAGGGATGTAGTTAGTGGAGTCAAACCCAGATTTCTTGGGCTCCAAAGTTCATAATCTTTCATTTCTACTGAACTGCTTTGCAAAAGCTTTCTCTTTTCATTCGCTTCCCAATACCTGATTCTTACTCCCTGTTGATACAGAGCAAAGCCAAGACAGTAACTTTGGATTTCTGTCTCTCCAGTCTAAAGCTCCAGCTCCTAAATTTAAGACTCGAGCCAGTCATGACCCAGCCTTACTGGTCTACTTTTTGGAATCAAGACTGTGTCAATCAGCCTAAGTCCTCAAACCCTGTTGTACTGAAGGTACAATAATATAGTACCTTCAGCTCCTAGGAGCATTCCAGTGCCTCCAGCCCTAGAGGAACAACAGAGATTCCCATGAGCTTCTTGATAAGCATTTTCAGATGCTGCTTTTTGCTTCTGGAAACGTTTGCTGTGAATCAACAGGAATTAAATTCAACAGCACATTTTGTCTCAGTCCACTTTGGGATATTAATGATCAGGATTGGCTGTCTACATTCAGCAGTCTGACTGGATAAAAATCAGATTTCAATTTTAATGAACTGTAATTGTTAATGCATCTTGCAAGAGACCCTGTGTTGTTCCAGGGCAAATTTGGTTCAATGTCTGAATTTCTTCTCTTACCACCAGTGGCCAAAAACCAGTAAGCCATTTGTTGCTAGTGTTTTGCTTAGCTGTCAACCAAAAGTGTATACTTCTTGGGAAAAAAATTCAAGCCAATATTAACTGACATGATTTATTTTGTTTCTGATATTTCTCTTACTTCACTCATGTTTCAGTCCATTGCTTCTAAACTGTTGAATTCTATTAAGAAGGCCTATTTTCCAAATCATCAGAGTAGTTGTGAGAAATATTAGTTAACTTCCTGAATAGTATAGTACCTCAATTCATGTTGGTCTGCACTCACTGAACATGCCGTTTTTTTATTGTGTAAATATGACAGAGGTATATTGATCTCTTCTCTTAAGTGCTTAATCAAACTCTGTTAATACTGCTAGCCATAAACTATCTATCAGAAAGGCATAGCTTTGAAATGTTTCCATCTATGAATTAAATGAAATAATTTATCATGAGACTTTTTTCTGGGCCTACTGAGAGTTGATCCTAGATTCTTCGTGCTGTGTTATTAACTTCCATGTTGGCTTTGTCTAATTCTATGTAATTCTATGTAAAGTATGCTGATTTATTAGAAGGCTCACTTTACTGTGAACTATAATTAGATACTCTTGAAAGAATGAGTTTCATTGATTTAGTCAATGACCACAAATATTACTGAAGTAAGCCTCTTAACAGTGTAGGGGTGTATTTTGGCCATGATCAATGTTTCTGAATCTTCCCTTGTATTTTTTTTGTTTTGTTTTGTTTTGCTTTATTTAGTGCTATCTGCATTGATTTAAATCTACAGCAATGTTAAGTGCAAAATGTATCTTGACACAAAGTTTCATTACTTTCCTGGAGATGCAAACTTTTCTTTATTATAGATTAAAAATATTCCCTGACAGTCTTTGAAAATAATCTATTTGTACTTATGTCAATATGTGTCAGCAATAGACAGTAAGTAAAGTGAAAAATTAAAGGCATTGCCCTTAAAATAATTGAATTAAGTTTCTTCTTTTTTAAAACCATTGCAATTATCTACCTTTGTGTCTTGTAAAGGAATTTTGAACTTTCTGAAAACAAAAGGTAAAGTTCAACGGGTTTGAATCTTTTCTGTATACCTGTGAGTGAGTAGACATTGACAAGTGATGTGCTGAAGGATGAATAATCAGTGTGATCTTGACTCAGAGTCCCTAAGAACCAGCTTTTATCAAAAAGTGTGCTGGCTCTGCAAGCAACTTTCTATTCTACTTAACAACATTAAGCCCAAAGAAAAAAAATCAGAAACTAGACCTAAAGTACATGTGGGTTGTGTATCAGTCTTCTGAATTATACACCATGGAAGAATGTAAAATATAAAGCTTAGTAGCATTTTATTAGAATTATAAGACAAAGAGGGAAAAAAATCCCCACAGCATATGTATGCATGGTATACCTTCTGGTTAGAGTAGAAGTTACTTGACAGTGTTTGATTTTTATATCCCTCATTTTATTTATTTATTTATTGAGTTTTTTTAAATTGAAGTACAGTTGATTGATTTACAGTGTTATGCCAATCTCTGCTGTACAGTAAAGTGACTCAGACACATACAGACAGTTTTTAAAAAATAAATTTATTTATTTATTTTTGGCTGTGTTGGGTCTTCATAGCTGCATGCGGGCTTTCTCTAGTTGCGGCGGGTGGGGGCTAGTCTTCGTTGCGGTGTGCGGGCTTCTTATTGTGGTGGCTTTTCTTGTTCCGAAGCACAGGCTCTAGGCACGAGGGCTTCAATAGTTGTGCCACACGGGCTCAGTAGTTGTGGCTCGTGGGCTCTAGAGCGCAGGCTCAGTAGTTGTGGCCTGTGGGCTCAGTAGTTGTAGCTCGCGGGTTCTAGAGTACAGGCTCAGTAGTTGTGGCGCCCGAGCTTAGTTGCTCCACGGCATGTGGGATCTTCCCGGATCAGGGCTCGAACCCGTGTCCCCTGCATTGGCAGGCGGATTCTTAACCACTGCACCACCAGGGAGTCCTATTTGGTTTTCTTTCAAAAAATAATGTAAGCAGGCTCTACATGCACATAGTATAAAATTCAAAAGGTAGCAAAGAGATTTGAGGTAAAAGTAAGCCTCCCCTCTACCATCTAGTAGCTAAGCTACCTGATCCCTCCCTGCAGGCCACTAGTTACCTGTTGTTTGTATATACCACTGGAGGCACTTTCAGTGAACCATAAGTGTGTATCTGTATGTGTGGAGTGTTTTCTACCTTTTTTCCTTTAACGATGCATTTTAGAGAGTTTTCCATATCATTACACCCAGAGTTGTCTCATACTTTACAAAACTGCATAATAATCCATTCTATGGGTGTACCACAATTTATTTAACCAGACCTCTGTTGATGGACATTTAGGTAATTTCCAATCCCTTGCTATATTGAATAATATTATAATGACTCTCCTTTTACATGCATTATTTCTTACATGTGCAAGTATATCTGTAGGTTATACTCATGAGTGGAATTGTTGGGTCAAAGGGCATATTTAACTAAAATTTTGGGAAGCATTGCCAGGGTGATATTTGAATGTTTAACAATTTACTACAGCACGGGCTCCAATCAATCAGGATGGATGCCAGCCATAGACAACCGGTAAAGGCTGGATATCAGATGTGAACACTGTCAAATTGCCCTCCAAAGACATACTAATTGATTGGTCTGCTTTAAATCATCTTTATGAGAATAGATACCATGCTCTTCCATTATTATTTCCATTTACAGAATTTGCTAAATCTCAATGGTTTTTGTATGAACATTATTGCCAATAAAACGTTACCTGGAGACACTGGTGGATTGGAGTGGTACAGGTGCTATATTCAGACTGCATATTAAATGTAGTATATAACAAAGCCAAGTTCAGAATTGTCTATCAATGTTTACACCATGCAGAGCTGCCCATGTGACTGAGTAGGTGACTAGAGCAGAGGGCTTATCTGCCTCTCTCATTAGAAGGTAAGCTTCATTGGAGCAGGAAGTTGTTTTTATTTCCCACAACAATATCTTCAACACCTAGAAAAATGCCTGGTGGTAGTTGGAGCTCAAATCCAACTGATCCCTACTAATTAAATAAATTAATATTGAACTGAGTATCAGGAAGATAGAGAATGTTCCCTACAAGGACAGTGAAAAGTTGTGAATATTCACATAGTAACAGTTATTTTTCTCGTTATACCTATTTTCTGATTCCTAAGGTTTGGAGATTGGTCACTTATTAAAGGTGTATCCTGAAGTCAAAATTATTGAAGGTAAAACCTAGATTTCACCAGTAGGTCTTTTAATTCAGCTCCTTGAGGAAGAGTGTCTGTGTCTGAATATTCTTAGACCATGATTATTGCTAAAGTTTGCACATTTTATAATGTGGTAATTGTATTTCGCTAGCTGATGTCTTTTGTTTTGGAGGGCTGGGTGTAGATACTTGAGAATGTAGAATTTAACACCTGAAGTAGTAATTATGTGTACTTAGAAATTACAGGGTAGGAATTGGCAATTGGAATGGAAAAGGCAGGTTATAGAAAATAATATGCAATATATATAGATTTATGTGTTGAGTGCTGTGGGGACACATAGCAAAAAATGCTTGTGATACCTTAAAACAAAGTTGCTAACTTTCTTAATTCTCTCCCACCTCCCTTCCACCTCCAATTCATGAGGAAAAATGAGGCAAAGTCATGTGACGAGATGATGATTCCAAAACACTACAATATTAGCATGGAATTCAATGCTGTCTCATAAATTTAGGTTGTCTTGGAAAAGCATGATTAGAAATATGGTGTCACATGTAATACAATGTCTTCCCAACAAACTGAATTATTTGGACTTCTTCAGCTTTTCTCCCATGTAAATATAATACACAGGGACTTGAGAAGACTTAAAAAAAAAAGCCCAGAATTTCAGATGAGCAAGAACTAGCTAAATGTAGTAGTAAGAGTATATAGATACCTTTAAAGAGCATGAATACTATGCAGTTTTCTGGAAAGGCTCTCACCGTAAGCTCCATGAGGACTGGGTTTATTTGGTTCACCATCAGATTTCAGCACCTAGCACCTGGCGCACGGTAGGTACTCAACAAATATTTGTTAAATGAATAGGAAGAATATTCTTTGTGAGGCTTAAAGAGGGGATTCTCAGCAAAAGCAGCAAGTGGTCAGCATTTGTTAAAGTGTTAAACTTCACGAAGCAAAGGGGTTGAGTGTTGAGTTATTAAATAATGCCCATGATATCAAGCCTGGATCCCATTAAGCCCCAGGCTAAGGGGTGAACAGTTAATTTCATAGCTGTACTAAATAGTTATATCACATATCAGCCAAGGTGATATATTCCTCTAAATCCCTTGGAAAGCACCCAAGGGCAGAGGCCAGAAATCATTATAAGCTTGATTTGGAAAACTGCTAATAAAGTGGGTCATGGAACTTTTTTTCAATGCCAAGAAAATAATGTAATAATGGGACTGCGTCTTTCCCCTTTTCCTTTGAAAGTGCTTTTAGTATTAGGATCTGTTCAATCAAAAGATTTAGGAATATTCTAACCATGAATGTTTCTGTGTTTTACATTTAATAGTTATTAAAGTGGATACCTGATGAGTTGTATTATCAGATTAAAATCTCTGTGAATCAAAGGGGAGAGAGAGGAGTTGATTGGGATGTGTAAAGATCTTTATATTAGGAAAACTCACAATTACTAAAGCTTTATTGGAGGGAAGTAAATGGGAGGATTTTCTGTGTGAGATTTGAACGCAGATATATAATGGAAAAACGTTTAATAGATAAGGTTTTAGAATTTTACAAAGAGCTTTCTGTTATAATACGCAATTAAGCATATTTGAAAAGCTATTGAAAATAAAGCATAGTCCTACATTGTTAAAAATGAGGCCTGGAAGCAGTATTCACAATTAACATCAGGTTAGTTCATCATCCCTTGATTTACAGTGATTTAACAATGTAGCGTGGCACACATTTTTCAAAAATCCAACTCCTAATCTATTTAAGGTCGAAATGAATTGGAACAGTATTAGAACTTCATTTTGGTGTTCTGACCTAAAATGGAAATGCATGTACGAGTGCTCTCAAGTTTGCATTACTTCTGGGTATTACATCATGTTTCTCAGACTGTTTTTCATCATGGCTGTGCCGCATTGCTTTATGCCCTTTTATTCCTGGAAAAGGGAATTCCACCTTGAATCAGGGAATCAGATTTTCACCTCTTTAGCAGGAGGAATGTCAGTCAAAAGGTGATTTAGCAGTTTCCAAGGATTCTCAGACTTTTGCAGAATGTGTTGAGGAAAGTATTGCATTCCCCACACACAGTTTTCCTGGGGATCATGTAGTGAAGTTGCAGCCTGTTAACTGGTGAGTGAAGCTGATTGACTGGGATCTCCTTGGAGTACTGCATCCAAATTTGACTCCATAGCCCCAACCTAAGGTTACTAGTTTGTGTGATGTTAAATTGTGACAAGAAAAGGAATAAAGACTTAACAGCTGGCCCCCAAATGCCTTCTTAGATATTTTTTTGATGGCATCCATACATGTTCCTTTGATAAGCAGAAAGAACTATATAAGCACATCTTATCGATTTCTCCTCACAGCTGCTGTGCAGATGTAACCTGCTTTAAGACAATCCAGTTTATGAAAATCCAAATTTAACCTGCTCTTTACAAAGGAATAATCCCTTGAGAGTCTGTGAGGAATTTAATAATCTGAAGAACCTATATCCATTTGCTTAGTTCCGAAGGGTTTTCTACATTTTAAAATGTCTAGGCGTACTCTGAAGCGCATGGAGTGAGGTATGTTTCAGTTCGTTTAAGTTGAGTGCTTGCAACCACAAGCAAATGTGTGGCTTTTCCACACAACTATGGAAATCCAGCACTTCTTGTCAGATGGTGTTGGTAATTTTGGGGGTGGGGGAAGGGAATGGCAGTTGTGCAGATTTGAAAATGAGCTAGAAACAGATTCCCTGGTTTGGGTCATGAACCAGAAGGGATTCCACAGCCCTTTCTGCTATGTAACAAGACAAATAGTAGTACTTGCTAAGTGGGATAAGACAACTCTTAAGGGGCCTGGAAGCTGAAAAGGCAACTTCTCTGTGGGTCATTTTACTTTTTGTTTCATGGGAATCCATGAAGCAGGTTCATGAAACTCAGAGGCAAGAACACCAAGCATGGAGGTAAATGATTAAAGAGCTACAACTTCATGAGAGAGAGCAAGGGCAAGGTTAGGGCCCCAAGAGTCCATAGGCCTTGAAAGTAGAGCCAAGTCAGCTTGCCCAGCCTTTTCCTGGAAACACAGCAAGACCCAAAGGTGGAAACTTCAAACTTTTCAGAGGCAGGAGTGGATCATGGTTTTTGTGGGGACTGAAGCTTATATTGACACAATTTTAGAAATACAAAGTGAGATGTAACATAGGGCCTCTGAAGTGGTCTTTGCTAAAGAAAGGCCCTGAAGCTTATGGTATGATTTATAACATAATGATTCATCCATCTTTGTATAAAACAAAGTACACATCACTCTTGAGAAATAATAATAATATATTGAGCTCTTGCTATGTGCCAAGCATTATGTTAAAACCTTATTATATTAGTTTCCTAGGGCTGCTGTGACCAAGTACCACAACTGGATGGCTTAAAACGACAATTTTTTTTTTTTTTTTTTCTTTACAGTTTAGAGACTAGAAGTCCAAAATCAAGTTATTGCCAGGGCCTAGTTCCCTCCAAAGCCAGCTTCTAGTAGCTCCAGGCATTTTAGTGTGTGGCAACATCACTTCAGTCTCTGCTTCTGTCTTTACACAGCTGTCTTCCCTCTGTGTCTTTTCTTCTTGTAAGGACACCAGTCAAATTGGATTAAAACCCACCCTAATTCAGTATGACCTCATCTTAAAATTTTATTGTATTTGTAATGACCCTATTTTTCTAAATTAGGTCACATTTACAGGTTTTAGGAGTTAGAACATCAACCTATTTTGGGGGGAAACAAAGTCCAACCCCATAGCACTTACAAATGACCCCTTTAATGCTCACAGTGATCCCGGGAAGAAGTTACTATTATCATCCCCATTTTACAGTGGAAGAAATTGAGACTCAGAGAAGTGGTATTACTTGCCTGAGGTCACTGAGCTAATCTAGCACTGGGTTTCCATAATTCCAGCCAAAGCCAACTCCTCCTGTTGCCACACAGTTAATTCTGATGGAAGTGAGTTAATCCATCTTCTTCTGCCTGTAGCTATAATTATAGCTAGAGCTTTATTTAATAGGAATCAAGACAGGGGACTTCCATCACCCATTTCTTAATTCTCCTTCAAGATGTTCTTGAACTGCTTTAAGGACATCATCCCTTAAACTTTATTTGGTAATGAGTGACACTTAGTGGGTCCATTCTAGAGTGTTGGGCGGGGGGATTCACATTCTGGTGGTTCTAATCGTCTTTTTAATTCCCTGCTTAAAACTGCCAAAAATTTCCTGGTTCAGAGTTCTTTCACACACACTTTTATATATATATATATATATATATATATAACTGGAATCAAAGCAACACAACTAGAATGTTTTTAGATGTTCAATGGTCATGTGGTGCTACCATGTATTTTTGAAAGTAGTGAAGGAATTGCTTTTTTTTCTCTCATGATTTACCCAGGTCAGGGAAAATAGAGATGGCTTGATGAGTTCAAAGAGAATTAAAATATTATTCATAGTCAGAAATTTTCCAGCTGTTTGGAGAATCCCACAGCTTTATTTCCTGGGCAGTAGAAGAACTACTGGCCAGAGAAATGGTCAAGTATATGGTGAAAGGGAGAATTGAGCTCCCAAATATCACAACTTATTTAACCTTGCTACACCCCAGTTTCTCATTCATAAAATGTAGAAATGAGTAAAGATTCTTAAGAATGTTTCCAGGTCAAATTATTACTCTAAAAAGCTTTCATAGAGTGTTGAAATTTTTTAAAATGTGGGCTACAATTAGCCATAAAATCAAATAAACAATTTAGACTAAACACCCACCATTATTCTGTTTTGCTAATTGTTCATTTTTGGTGGTAGAAATTTTTGCTTAATAATATGTGTTAAATGTTAATCAGTGTTGAATGGATATGTAGTTTCTATGGCTATGTGTCCTTTTTTTGCTTTGAAATACATAGTACAGAATATCTGTTGAAGTATCTCAGATCTAGAAACTCTAATGTAACTGGGATGGGGGTTCCCTAACAGCTGATCCCACCTAGTACCTGGGGTGTAGGCTGAAATGCCACACTACCCCAACTTCTCCTGTAGGGTACTTGCTAATTGTATTCTGGGCAGTTAGGATGGGCTCAGCAAAGTATCAGGGGAGGGATGCAAGTCCTTCTGTTAGACAATGCTGATGTAGGTGGGCAGCTGGAAAAGCAGGCCCTCAGCCCACAGTGGTGAAAACTTCTAAAGAGGACAACTACCACTCCCCAATTATGGCCTGAAGAAATGCAGGCATCTACGTGACACTGAGAGTGCTTATCTGTGCCTCTATAGTAATAGTACTTAGTCCAGTGTAGCTCTCCCAGGTAGGATGTCTCTTAGTAATATCCCTTCTCCTCCAATCCCCCAAAATTATGCTCTACCTTCCAGTTTCTCTCCAGGTCAGGCTGGAGAAGCATAACTTATTAATAACAAACACACAATCAAAACCACAAAATAAGAGCCCATTAAGGTAGTGCTCTGGACCACACAATTCATATGTTGAAACCCTAATCCCCAATGTGATGGTATTTGCAGATGGGGCTATGGGAGGTGATTAGGTCTCTTGAGGGTGAAACCCTCATGATGGGATTAGTGCTCTTACCAAAGAGATGTGAGAGAGTTTACTACCTCTCTCTGCTTTTCACTACGTGTGTTTACAGGGAGAAGGTGGCAATTCAGGAAGAGGGTCCTCACCAAGCATCAAATTTGTCAGAATCTTCATCTTGGACTTCCTAGCCTCCAGAACTATGAGAAATTAATTAGTTTGTTGTTTAAGCCACCCAGTCTATTGTATTTTGTAATGGACTAAGACAGAGGGATATTATCTCCCTTATACTGTATAAGTAAGTGAACAGATGTAAAACTCAATCTTTTAACCTCTGCAAACTGACGTCAGTAATTTATACTTTAATTGACTCTTTCCTGCTGCATAGGCCCTAAGAGGTACTGAAGTGAGATATAAAGGATCTTGTTATTTTATTTTATTTTTTAAAAATCTTTTCATAAAATTAATTAATTAATTAATTAATTTTAATTTTGGCCATGTCAGGTCTTAGTTACGGCATGTGGGATCTTTTGTTGTGGCACACGGGCTCTTTGTTGTGGTGCGTAGGCTTTTATCTAGTTGTGGCGCGTGGGCTTCTCTCTAGTTGGTGCGCAGGCTCCAGAGTACGTGGGCTCTGTAGTTGCGGTACGTGGGCTCTCTCGTTGTGGTGTGGGCTCAGTAGTTGCAGCACACGGGCTTAGTTGCCCCATGGCATGTGGGATCTTATTTCCCCGACCAGGGATTGAACCTGTGTCCCCTGCATTGAAAGGCAGATTCTTAACCACATGGACCACCAGGGAAGTCCCTGTTTACTTTTATAATTGATATTTTATTGGTTATTTTGAGAATCAGTACATAGACATTTCAATTTACACACAATTTTAGACATATACACTGAAAATCTAAAAAGCTCTGTAGTTTTGATTCTTTGCTAAATTGTTATTCCAGTGACTTCCCAGCTCAAAATTGGGAGGCGAATTTTCCTTAAGAGGATACCAAGTATCAATATCTTCCTGTATTGATAAGCTGTTTCATTATAAGTCCCACTGACTCACAATATAATATCATCTACACTACACCCCCCAAATTTCAGTCTTTCATCACACATTAACAAAGTAATTAGGCAAACTGGACTGCTACTACTACCATTATGTGACAGAAGTCACATAATTCTGATAAGGAAAGCCAAGGTCAAGGAGTGGTTTTCTTTAGCGAACAATTCTACTACATGGGAATAGAATTAATTTAAAATGTTCAGGACATATTAAACATACAACTGTGACTACAAATTGCCATTTGGTATGCTTTGTATTATAGGGTATAAAATTCCCCCCTTCCTTCTATGGAATGTTAGGCTGACACTGAAGACCGTCAAAGCTTCGCATAATTCAATACTTCAGTATTCTCTGGTTGTACCAAGAAATAAACAATGAGCAAATTATTTCACTTCTTAAAAAAAGCATTTACACTTAAAAATGGGATGAGGTGGGATTCTCTTTTTTAAAAGTGTGTCTGTTAAAAAACTCCCACTTAGAAAATAGCTGACTAAAAATATTTCTCTGGGTTTTACAAAAAGGGAAATAGGAACCACAGGTAAGATCTGGCATATGATATCAATCGTACTTAGCTTCTTTCTCTTCGTCATCAGAGGCTGGATTCTCCTCATTTTTAATTTCTCCATTTTCTGCAGGTTAATCTTTAGTTTCTTGTTTACACACTTTAGCCTGTTTTCCCTTTTCCCTCCTCTTCCCTTTTGCTTTTGTCTGAAGACTTAACCTTTCCTGTTGCCATTTTAGGTTTTGTATCCACTCTTGCAGAAGTAGGTTTAGCTGATCTAAACCTTGTGATCTTCTCTTGGGCTCCTCCTTCACCTCCCCTTGGCTGAACTGGCCTTCCTATTGGGCACCCCCCCCATTGTTTGATGATGCCCATTCATTCATTCATTTGTCTAGGCAACAAATATTTTTTGATGTGAATCACAATTCTAGGTAAACAATGAGGAGGAGCAAACCATTTCTTGTCCTCATGGGGCTTACAGTCTTGTTTGTTAAAAACAAAGCAATTTGTCAATGTATACTGAAAGTAGAATTATAATTCACATTTTCCAGTATTTATTTGTACATTTAGCATTCACTAGGTTTTAAAGGTATATCGTATATTTTTTTGCTCTCTATTTCATCGTCTGTATTTGTGACACTGGTATTTGTTTTAGATTATTGGATCCTCGAGAATAGGGATTTTTCTTTTTCTGTCTCTGGTAGAGGCCTGCTTTATAACAAATGTATCTTAATCAGCACTTGTTAATGATTTTGTCATTTAGACTCACACAATTTTAGCCTTGGAAGATGCTTTAGAGATCATATAATTTAATCTTCCTATTGTATAGGTGAGACAAGGGAGGCTTAAGGTGATAGAATTTTTAAAAATAAAGTACTGGAAAGAGCTGTGATCATTAATATTGTTGCCAGGTTCACATAGCTTATTTGTTCAAAACTAGAACTAGTATCTAGTTTTTCTGGATTTGAATTTAAGATCTGTTATTTCCTAGCTGCACAATTTTCTCCAATTTCTTAATTTTTCTGAGCCTCAGTTTTGTCACAGGTGAATTGGAGATAAAAATAATGCATTCCTCTGAGGATTTTTATGAGGATTTAGTAAAATATGATATGTAAAGTTCTTGGCATACAATAATTCAAAACAGGCAACCTCTGATTATATGGATGACCTTTTTTTGTTGTTGTTCTTGTTTTGTTTTTGGTGGTTTTTGCGGTACGCGGGCCTCTCACTGTTGTGGCCTCTCCCGTTGCGGAGCACAGGCTCCGGAGGCGCAGGCTCAGCAGCCATGGCTCATGGGCCCAGCCGCTCCGCGGCATGTGGGATCGTCCCGGACCGGGGCACGATCCCGTGTCCCCTGCATCGGCAGTCAGACTCTCAACCACTGCGCCACCAGGGAAGCCCAGATGACCTGTTTTTAATATGGCTGCCAAATATTGGCGACAGAAGACTTGGGGAGGTGAACAAGGATCTGAGACAGGCTCAGCATATTCTCCAGCTCTCTCTAAGAGACAGTTGGAAATAGTCTTCCATCTTCAAACTAAGCAAGTTCACTTGATTGTTGTGAGCCACAGGGAGGTGGCAGAGTCTAACCCGGATACTACAAGAACTCAAGTGACTAGTTTGAATACTAAAAAGAAATATATCGCTTTTTTTTTTGTTCCCCAAGAAGGTGAGTTGGATCACACTGATTACAGGATGATTTCTCCTTAACCCTACCATCAGTGGTTCATTCTAGCATGTTTCACCACATGGCAGAGATCATATTCCTATCCTCTAGCAGGTCAAAAATAAGTGTCAGAAGTATCATTTAAAACTATGAAAAGATAATATTATCAATTCTTTCTTTTCACTGAGAGTTTTCACTATCTTATACCTTAATCTCTGCAATTATTTGCTTTCTTTGAAGTAAACAGTATCTAGGGAAGAGAAGCACAGAAGCCTTTATGTTTAATAGTACTTGATTACCCAGGCCTTTATTTTGTAGAGGGGATTTGGCTGTGAGGAATAAGAGAGTAGAATATACTTGTCAAATGAAATAATAGTTTTTATTCCATTATCTTTTTCTATACTGATTACCTAATCAATGGCTATTTCTGAGAAGGGAAATATTTTAAAAATATATATGAGGTGAAATATGACTGAATAATAGGGTATATTCATTCAATGGAATCAAAAATTATCTGAGACTTACCTGCAATGGAATACTAAACAACCTATTAACATGCAAACATTTTTAAATTAAAATTTTGAGTGAAAATTTTTAATTGGATTGTTATTAATATAAAATAATAAAATGCTGCTATATGCTAATTTAGGAAAAATATATTTTAAAAATGTGTGGGAAAAAAACAACAACCAAAAACGTGTGGAAGAGATGCTCCTCAACTTCAGGATAGTGGTTCCCCCTGGGGATGAAGGGAATTGCATTGAGGAAAGAAACAAAGGATGCTTCAACATACCTTTTTTTACTTAAAAAAAACACAAGAAACAATAAAAAGTGCCTTAAAATACAGTTGGAAGTAATACCCTTAGAATAAAAAAAATGGAGGTGCTTAGACTAGGCTAATGGTCATTTTCTATGTTATTCAGATAAGTCTTGTCTTATAGAACTTCCTGCAATGATGGAAATGTTCTATCTGTATGATGTATAATCAGGTAGCCACTAACCACATACGGCTACTGAGAATTTGAAATGTGACTAGTGTGACTGAGAAGCAGAATTTTAGGTTTTGTATAATTTTAATTAATCTCAATCTTAAATTAATTTAAATTTTAATGGGGCCAGTAGCTACCATTTTAGGCAGCACAGATTTAGACCACAGACCTTCCATTTAACTTAATTTTGTGAAGACCATATCTCATTGTTCTTTTAATACGAATGTGAGTGTGAATATTTGAAGAAAACTCAATAATCTTTTGTTAATAGCAAGTATGGCAAAGGGCAACTGGAAGTTATTGGGGTATTGGGGGAAGTTAGAAAAAGAAACCTTCCTGACTGTTTACATTTGTAAAGTGGAATGAGGAGAAAGGTCACTTTAAGGTTCCATTGGGTGTCTATAGAAAAGAAAGAATCAAAGCCCTCCAGGTACTCATGGGGGGTACTTCAGATTTGGTAACAGATTTGATAACTGAAGACTTAATTTCCCTAGTGATTCAACTGATACAGGAGGTTTTATCTTTTTCAGAAAATTAAAAGTAAATTGGCTGGCTCAATAGACTTACTGACTCCAGTTAGATAAGTATTTGCCGTGTTTATTAAGTTGTTTATGTAGTGTAATAATACAAGTGATTTAATAAAGATAAGACTTCAGATAAATGTCAGCACACTTCCCACTCTGCAGCTGGTCCATTTCAGGCAGTTAAAATAAATTAAAAGATAAAATGCCACTCACAAAAAATTGATCATTGTCCAAGGGAAACATTTAAAATTGAAAGAAATCTTCCACTTTCAGTGCACAAAGAAATATGCATATGTGTAGGAAATGAACCTCTCAAAATCTAGAGATTCTTCACCCCGAAGGAAAGAGACAGGAAGCTATGTTTTGTAGTTGTTTGCCATAATGAGATATAATTAAAATGTACTTACAGTTTGTAGACAAGTATTAATGACTAGTGTTATTTATAGCACAAATAATGGAGATCTTTAAATTAGATAAAATAAATGCTATTAATTCTGTTATTTATCTATCTTTATATACATCAAGGTGAAAGTTTACTAGGGTATAAAATGTAGATGCTGTCACTGGAATTTAAATAACATAAAGGGGATGTGAATTTTACCCAACCTTCACTGTTGACATTGCTTTGAAAAAAAATTTATGCTTTTAACTGTAGTTTCTCTAGGAGATAATCTGATATTTGAAAAATATAGTAAAAAGGGTGATAACAAAGAAAGAGGATATATCTTTTATAGTGGTCAAATCATTATTTCTGTTGTCTTCCAGGTAAGGATGGATGAGATTCCTTTCCTCTGTTCTCTCAAAGTACCCAGGACAAATCTCTCCCATTTCTGTATGCCCTTACCTATATTTTCCATCCAAGGCCTATATCACAATTCTGTGCATATAGTACCGGTTCAAAAGAGTATTTAAAGCACGGTTTAGTTTAGAAATGGTCGCCCAGTAGGCCCATGGTGAGCGCTTGCTGAGTTCTGAGCCAGTGACCTTTCTTACAAGATACCACAGTGGCTGTCACACAACAGGAAATGTTGGATTAGAGCATGAAACATGAGGCTGATGACATCAGTTCCTGGTTTGATCAGGAAAAATGTATTTACCAAAGTTCTAGATTACTCCTTCTTTCTTCTTCAAAATTGTATGGAATGTTTACTATTTCTAGTATTGCACTCAGTGTTTTTCAAATGCTTGACACACGGAGACATCAGACATTTGCCATTTCAAATACCTGGGATGAGATGTCCACCTGCCCTATGAGCTGAGAAGCTGGCCTTTGTAACCAGATGTGGTAGATTGTTTAATGGCCACAAATACCTCCAGTTTCTGTACCAGGCCCCTTTTCAATATGACTTTGCTGTTCCTTCCATCCAGAAATGGAGTCTTTCTCTATACCTTGAATCTGGGCTGATCATGAGATTTGTTTGACCAATAGAAGGTGCCAGAAACAACATGTGTGAATTCCAGGGGCTAGGACTCTAGAGGATTTGAGTTTCTGCCTTTGCATTCCTGGAATGCCACCCTGAGACCTCCATATGAAGCAACTTTTGCTTGCTGGAGGACGAGAAGCCATTTGGTGAACTGAGGCTTCCCAGGTGACATATAGAACCAAGTATCAGACATGCGAGTACAGTCACCTTGGATCTTCCAGCCTCTCTCATCTTTCACCTGATGCAGCCACATGGGTAAGCACAGCCAGCAGAGGAATTGTTGTTTTAATCCATTAAGTCTTGTGGTAGTTAGTTGTGCAGCGAAGGATAACTGAGACAATGAGGAAACAGCTTCTCAAGTGAGATTGTTGAGATAGCATATAAAAAGATAAAGAACAGGGCTGCATTATTAATTTCCAGGTCCTTTAGGGAAAGGATCTGAATTCCCTGGTATAGAGAGTGACATGAGTCACTTAGTAGTGGATGACAGCAATTTTCATTAGTACGGTACATAAATGTAAAAAGAAAATTACAAGATTAATGTCCATTCCTTATTACTAACTTGTCCATTTTGTTCATGCAAATATATTTTGTCCAACATCTTTTTTAGTGGTAGAAATTAAAATTATTTTCTTTGGCAGTTATGAAAATTAAATCACTTGATGACTGACAATAATAACGATTGGTATTTCCAGAGATTCTATACGTAGGAATGACCCATCTCAATTTCCCGACTTATACATGTGCTGCTCACTTGTGTATTTGTTAACTACAGGAAAGTAAGTGTGCTTGAAATGCTTGAAATACATTGATACCTACCCACACTTCTTGTCATTTTTCTGTAGTTGTTTTGTTCTAGTGGTGGTGGTTTCAGATTGCTTTGGGTCTCTAAATGTAAGAATTTAAGTTTTTTAAAAGCAAAAAACATTTTTAAAAAGTTTTTTAAGTAGAAAAGATTTTTTTTAAGTGGAGGAAAGAAGAGGAAGTAGTAGCAAAAACTACTCCTTAGTGCATCTTGCTATGGGAGTGCAACCTAAAGAAAGGCTGAAAGTTGACTGGTGAAGCTTAAGTAAACAGTTTTAAAATATACTCATATTAATCAATATTTCTTCAAACACCATAACAGTACAAAATTTCAACAACAAGAGTAAGTATCTTTTCACCAAGTTATAGGCAACTGAAAATGCTTCTTGATAAAACATTTTCCAGTCTCAGCTCAGAGAAATAATAATCATAAAAATATAGTGTTTGGAAGGTTGGAAGAAAGAGCAGAAGATTGCAAAACTCGGCAGAAGAAGTCTAGAAGCTGTTAGAAAGTTCAAAAAGTCAATAAATGAAGCTAAATAGTAGTCTTCTAAAATCATGTTTCAGTTAAGATAAATAAGATCCTTTTCACCTTAAATTCTCATTTGACAGCGTCCCAGCACATGTCTTAGCTATTAATATACTTGGGTAGCCTCAGGGAGACTTTCAAAAAGTGGTTCTTAATATACTGATATTCTTGTCTCCAGACTCATGAGTCATTTGGACACAAGCATTGAATTTAAGAGGTATTCACTTCCTCACCATTGAGGAGCCGATAGAAAAAACATAATTATTATATTGAAGATTCAATAAACATTCTTTCCTTTTCAAGGTAGAGTCTCACAACACCATTCTAAAAACTTTTGTGCCTAGATCTTCTGTGAGGAAGGGGAATAACCTGTCTTCAATTTGTCCCTAGACCTGTGGCTCTGGCCATCCCTCCTCAAATAAAAAGGCTGTGTGGTAAAATATGGAACAACCAGAGGTGCTCCGCCTTCGGAAGAGATAAGAAATTCTATTCACTAGGAGATGGGCTCTGTTAATCTTTTTTCCCAGTCAAGATTTCTGTGGCATTGGGCCTATTTTAATGGGTATTCGTTGCTTGGAGAATTCTGCACTCACTCTTTAAAAGATGGACGTGGGGGAGTTGAATTTTTACAAATTGCTGAGATATTCCTCAGTCTTGGTTTAGTTTTCGAAGATTAGCTGAGATTGGGGCAGGAAATTGAAGGATATCTTATTTCTCTTCAAAAGAGGCACACTGGTGTGTGTATGCATGTGCATGCAGCTGTACACATACTCATGTGCGTGTACATGGTGAGCTTTAGAGAACCGGTTCTTCTGTAGTAAGCATCACATGATTTTTTAAGTTTATACGCATTGCATGTCCACTGTGTGTAAGGCATTGTGCTGAGAGTGGCCAAGGAAGCACAGTCTTAGCCCTCAAGGATCTCACAGTGTAGCACATTTATGTTGTCTGCTCTTGCCTTTTACATTAAGCTAGTTGTATCCTAAAAATAGTACTCCTTATCTGGATGTACATATAGGTTTGAACAGTCACTAACTATAGAAGTGGCTTGGTAACATGGAAATGCCATATCTGTGACCAGTTCATAGACAGTTGATACATAACTTCCTTCAGCACAAAAGAATAAGTTAGTGTACAAACCAATATTTAATGAGTGAACAAAGAGAATAAAATATCCTATTAAACTAGCATGTAATTTCTGCCAGATATGTATAAATGATTTTTCATTTATGTGAGAGTAGGTAAGAGGAAAGTGTTTTTAATCTTTTGAAGCAAAGTTATGTTAGGTCTCCAATATTGCCATTAGGGAAGAAAAATTGGCACACAACTGTGGCATTTTAATTAGTTTTTTACTTCCTATTGTAGTGACTCCTGTTATGTGTCCATGGATTTTATGCTGGGTGGTTAAGTGATTCAAGAAACAGTTTTGTGGTGGTATAATAGTTTTGTTTAAACTATAGTATATATAATATACTATTTTGCCTGGGCAGTGCCGGGCAATGTCCAGTTTAATGAAATATACTTTATGGGTGAAAGAATTCATGTAATATCCTAAGGTGCCTTAGTCAAATTTATGATAGCCAATTCATAGGCAGGCACAATATTACCCAATTAGCAACCTTGGCTTTATGAATCAATTGTATTATGTATTTTAAATTTCAGCGTCTCTTGTGGTCAGTCATCTTTCAACATTGAGTACTCAAAGGCAGTTTCAAAATGAAGGAGCCAGAATCATTGAACAGTATAGCTACTTGGCCAGTTGTTTTATGATGCTGGTTATTGTGTATGTTAATATGTCTCTGTTGATGGCAGTCATGTATTTCTAACAATGCTTTCATCAAATTAAATATTATAGAAACTAGCTGATTTGTGTGAAATATTTTTAGGCAATAATTATCAGATATGTAAAGCAAAGAAAAGTAAAATACTTCAATTGTTTTATTAATATCTCCTTGTGGGGTTTCCCAAGTATCTATTGTATTTGGTGAAGAAAATAACACTTTTATTCAATAGAAAGTGAGCCAGGACCACATGTCATTCAGCTCACGTTAATTGTACAAATTCATTTAAAAAAAATAAACTAAGATAAAAGTTCATGTAGAAAGAAGATGCAACAGAGACCTAGAACAGCTGTCATTTCATGAACAGCCATATTATCCACAATGAGTTTACCTTTTGATCAATTTATCTATTGAACAAGTTATTTTAGAACTCAATTCCTTATTGAGTGGCTTTGTAATTGAGTGTTCTCTCTTTCTCTTTCTTCTCTTCATCTTTATAGCTTTCTTAGAATTAAAACCAAATAAATACAACCTAACTTGACTTAGGTGATTCTGCTTCACTTTATGACTTTTATAATAGAACTGTTTTGTATAATCATGGGCATCTTATTTTTAAAAATATCTACTATACTTTTGAATGTAAGAGGCTTTTAAAGTCTAAAGACCCTTCTGTTAAAGTTTAATTTTTAGGGGGTCTACTTAAGGTGGGCTGAATATTCAGATAAATTTTCTCAGTACAGAACTTTTAAGAATGCTTGGATAAAATTTTTAAAATAATAATTTAAATACGTTACTGAATTGAATGGAAAGTAAGGAGAATTCTTGGAGGCCAGAAACCAGAAAGTGAGAATGGGGAGAGTTAAGCAAACATTGACACCCTAAAACTTAGACTACATCTGCAGGTAGACAGGAAGCAAAGTCTGAGGCTGGAATAGTGTGGGAGTTTGTATGGGGATTGATGAAGAAGGGGCACCAAAAAGATGCCCAGAGATTGACCTAGAACTGCTTCCCCGCAGAGGGAGAGAGCATGCAGATACTTGCCCATATTGACACTGGCTCTGGGTAAAGAGTTTAAAAAGAAAGTCTCCTCTGAGGATTGGTTCTCAAAGCCTATTCTCCCAAGAGTTTGGTCCAGGATTCATTCTACCATACTGTTACGTGGAAAAAAGAAAAACAAAAACTCAGACTGATACTGTACATTATAGGTATCCAGGCTGAGATGGTCTGTGGTTCCTGGAAGAGGCAAATACAAACACACTTTGGAGCAGCACAGTTGAAATGTAGAGGCTGAAGTGATAAGCTTTGAAGATGGAAGAAGGGAACATGAGTCAAGGAATGCAGGCAGCCTTTAGATGGAAAAGTTAAGGAAATCAATTCTCTCCTGGAGCCTCCAGAAAGAAATGTAGCACAACTAACCCCTTGAGCTTAGCCCTCTAAAACTCATTTCAGGCTTTAAATTTTCAGAACTGTAAGCTATTTACAGTTAAGATTACAAGTTATTGTTGTTATTGCTAAAAGTTATTGTTAAGATAAACAACTTGTTTTGTTTGAAGCCACTAGGTTTTTGGTCATTTGTTGCAACATCAATAGGAAACTACTACATGGTGATTAGATGAACTGACTTCAGGAGAAAGTGTTTTAAGTAAAGATCTGATACCAGTTAGAACCACCAGAAGACCAGGAAGGGAATTTGTAGTTGGATTGAGAGACTGAAATATCTGTTTAGAACATCACATTTATAAGGTACCACTGATTTCTCTAACTCATTTGGAGGCCAAATGTTTAAAATTTTGTACATACAAAACACAAAGTTTGAATTTTAGGACTCTGCCCATGTATATACACATTTAGGCTGACAAACCCAGACTTACAACCTAGAATTTGCTGCCTAATAACTATGTGGTATTTTTTCTGAAAATCAAAGTGTTCTAAATTGTTGACCAGAACTTTGATCTTAATACTTCAGTGTTTAAAAGAACTTCCCAAAGCAAGTATAGGAAGGGCTAATTGAGGAAACTGAGCCCCAAATTATGGTTTTCTATCTGATTTCTAAAGTACATACCAAGAGACAGACAAAACAAAATGCAAAAATTAATAAAAGGGAAAGAGTTGAAATATAAGGACTCACATTTCAGTCTCTGACCCGAGATACTGTAACGCAGTTATTTTTAGTGTGTTTGTACCCTTAATCCGCCACTTTGCTGTAAGATATAAGACCTCGGGCAATACCAAGACATTTCTCTGGCAATTTTTTACACATCAGTGCCAAAACGTATGTGAGGCTGTTTCGACTATCCGTTGTTCAGGTGAAAGTCACAATTCATGAGCCTGTCTGCTGGCTACACACATCCTAAATTAAGATTCTCAGTGGTGAAGGGTGGTGAGTAAAAGTAAATATCTCTCCCAATCAGTGCAATCCCATAATATGATCTTGTGTGAAAAGTATTTCCACTTATCAGAAGACCATGTAGCATCAGTTGCTCATAGTGTTTTCTCAGTATTTATTATTTGCGTAGGTTTTGATATTGGAATATATGAAATTCCCTGTGTGTTAGGGAGTTGAAGCTATCTCAAGACAAAAATATTCTGTAGAAAATTTGGGTGAAAATAAAAGGCTAGTTTCGAAAATCATTGTTTCGAATCCCAGACTTTGGGTTTTCCTATAGAGTCTCTTTCTGGTTTATCTTTAGATCCCCAGAGAGTGTTTAAAACAATGTCTGAACCTTAGTAAGAATTCAGTATTTCCTCTATATATGCAGTCACTATGCCCACAGTCACTTGTTTTAATTCTGATTCTTCTTTAATATTCATGAGTAACTAACTTTTGGGGGTTGCCAGGATGTTTCCTTAAGAACTCCCAGGAAAACAAGAGCGGGAATATAAATGGGAGAAGAGCAGGACATTTCTCACTTGGCCTCTTCACACTCGATTGTTCTGTGTCACACTGGGGATGGGTAGCGGGGGAGGTTCCTTGGACCATCTAATGAGTATGCATGAGACCACTGCAAGAACAGTGCTTATATGACATAATAGTGGAACAGGTATGAGCTGAAGTACTAATGCAGCTACAGTTTGAGAAATATGGACAATCATTTCATCCAAGACTATAAACAATTCTCAAATACTACAAAAGAACTTTTAATGTGAGGTAGTATGTTCTCACTAAAACTTCTTAGGGTTCTAGCAAGCAGTGTCGAGCGCCATCAGCATTTTAATCTTCTGTACCAAAGTAACATTCTTCCTCATCCTAAAAATATAATCCAGACCACAGAGCCTACCTTTCCTTTTATGGGTGTCTTAATATTCAGATGAGCATAATATTAATGTGTAAAAAGTAAGGCAATTTCAGGAAAGAGTGAAAAGTGAAATTGAAGCTGAATGTGCTATTATTATCTTCTTAATATTAAAAAAAACTCCTTACAAGGGACTTGTAATAAAAAAAGCTTAACCACATCATAACAGACCACCTTCTAGCTACCCAATTCAATGTGATATGCATATCCATGAAACTAAAACTGACCATAAGAAAATAGCCAGAAACTTAGTCAAATTAATGAGTATTGTTTTTCTACATCCAATAACAAAAATGTGCCTGCCACATATCATTACTTATCACACACAATCTCCTTAATCATCAACAAATTGCAAGATGATCGAGAATGTAGTTAGACTGTTAGCTCTTATGCAGTTCTACAATGGCTGTGTGACTGAGCCAGGAACAGGAGTGGAGAATATGTGTATATGTAGGTGTTGATGGGAGAGGGATGTGGTTTGCTTTTATATTAGTGATGTGTGTTTATTGAGAAATAGCTGTATAATATAGTACAACTTTTTCCAGCTTCCCCTTGTTGCACTAGACTCTGGGCATTTTATAAGATAATGTTCATTTAACACGTAGATATGTGAGTCTTATAGTCTGTATAAATCTGTATAATTATAATATAGTTGGACATGACTATGAGAGATCCCCTAACCTTCATACGAATGATTAACTCATAAAGATTACCTTTAAAAATTTTTTAATTAAAAAAATTAAGAAATGGACACCTGGCAATCTTTGTGTTAGGGTAACACTTATTCTATTGTTTTATTGTCCTAGTGGCGAAGTAAGAGTTTCCTTATGTCTAGCAGAAATGACTATAAGGTTCATTTCAGACTGATATTTTTTCTCATTTGAACTGGCCAGAATTATCCTCAAAAACTGTAGATACTTAAAAATAGACTTCAAGTCACCCTGGAGCCTCTTTTTGAATATGTTTTCATCTTTCCTTGTCAGGCTCCTTTTCCGTCCCTTTAGCTAGTCAGCTTTCTCTTTGAATACAGTTGGGTTCTGTACAGTTTTTTTTAGTGTGCTGTTCAAAACAGGATACTTTTCTCACTCTGACTAATGGGGAGGAGAGAAGAAGAATTATGTTTCAGCCTTGCCTACTCTACTCCTATTGATTTGTGCTGGTATCATATTGACTTTTAACACAATAGCACTGAATTGGTGATTCATATTCGGCTTCTGGCCATCCACCCACTCTCTTTCTGTTTTATTTGTTCTTATTTGCTTTTCCCCATCATGTCTTTGTGGTGCCTGATAGTTTTTCCAGGCTATATTACTCTGTTCTTGCCCTATTAAATATTTTTTAGCTGTTCTTAATAGTCAAGTGTTAATTTCTTCTAACAGCAAAATAGGGTCATGCTTTATAAAACACTGATCTGAACACATGGCTAATTTTGCTTAGCTTTTTTTTTTCAAAACCACATAATGTCTGTTCACCTGTGTATGCAAAATATCACCTTTCCTAGTATGTTATGTGTAGTAGATGCTGAATAAATATTTATTGATAGTTAATGTCCACAGACCATTGTACACAGTAACCATTTCAAGAGTTTGCAAGAAACACTGATTTTTTAAAAAGCATGCTTTGGCCTGTTTTTCTTTCCTGTTTACATTTAAACAATAAGGATGAAAAACTACAAACCAGAGGGCTTCTGTTGTTCTCAGTGAATAACTGAGATGGTGTTTGGTAGCATGCTCACAAGGTTTGTAGAAATTAACTTCACACCAGGAACTCTGTATTGAAATAGATTGTTTAAGAATAATTCTTCTCTTTGAGAAGGGTGAGAGATTAATCTGCAGAAATGTTCATGCTAGAGCTGTGCCTGTGTTGAAATTTGTCAGGGGGAAGATAAATGGGCCCTCCGTGAAAAGTAAATCGCACCATGGCTAATCCCTTGGGAAAGCTGGAGAATTGTTATGGTAGCAAAAGCAACCTCGAAAAAGGAGGCACCATCCCTGTTTACTTAGGAAGGAGGAAGATGGGGAGAAGACATGGGTGTAAAATGAGATGAAAGTGTGCTTGACTTTAAAAATATATTTATTCGAATATATACACGGGATGTAATTGTATCTGTATTTTGATTCTTTGGGGAAGCATTTGTATACTTTAAATTGAGAGTCGTACTTAGGGCTGATATTAAAAACATTTAATAGCAGTGCATCTAGGCACTGACCATTCAGAATGGATGTCAGGGGAGGTAACTGAGCCAGGTCTTGGTGACCCTATACAGTTGCCAGGTGTTAACCCTTTAGTTGCTGACTCAGAAGAAATTTGGGGGAGGTTGGAAGACCACTTAGGAGGCTCAGAGTAGTGCCCATTTTCTAACATGTCTGGAAGATACTAATATTTTAGTAAACAGTATGGCCCTTCTGGGTACATGATCTAAAATATCAGCCCTTATTCTAATAGAAAGTTAACTAGTAATTTTACTGAAAAAAGAACGTAAATTTTCTCAAAAAGATGGCATATATTAAAGGAAAACTCATGAAATTTCTGTGAAATTTGAAATGTGCATGAAATTTGAATATCAGATAAACAACAAATTTTTTAATCTAAGTGTATCCCAAGAAATATTTGGGACAAACTTATACTAAAACATTATTTATTGTTTATCTGATATTCAAATTTAACTAAGAGCCTTGTATTTTATCTGGCAACCCTAAACAGAATGCATTTAGCAGGAAATGTATCAGTATCCTATTGAAAATGTAAATGAAAGAGAACAGAAAGGAGCCCAGCACATTGAGATCACCTGAACATACTTGACAAAGAGCTGCTCTGGAATTCCCATGATATGGCAAGAAATATATTAAATGCAGAATTATAGAACTATAGATACAAAGGTTGCACATAATAAAATGCTTTTGAAATTATACTGAGGTTAGGTGGTACTTGCATTTAAAAGAGTTGTCTTTCCCAACTAAGAAAAGCTAATTCAGTCATCATCAAATAGCATTAATCAAGTGCCTGTCTGCATGGGACCCTGCAAGGTGTTTTACAAAGTGAGAAAACAGACATGGCGGATAGCCTTTGTCAGCCTGTAGTCTAGACATCTACACTGAAATGCAATCATAAAGGAGATAACTGAAGAAATATTGATAAAGGATCCAGAACTCCACTCTAAATGGGGAGGAGAAAAACTTGTCCAATTTGTAGGAAAGAGTTTTGTAAATCATTTAAAAATGCAGTTTTATTACAGCCAAACCTTGGTATATACAATTACTGTATATAGTAGATTCAGAAATATAGGCTGTTGTGCAGGGCAGGGTTTCTCAACCTTGGCAATATTGACGTTTTGTACTGGATAATTCTTTGTTGTGCGGAGCTATCCTGTGCATTGTGGGATGTTTAGCAGCATCCCTGGCTTCTTCCCACTAGATGCCAGTTCCATGCCCTCTCCCAGTCCTGCCAATCAAAACTGCATGCTCACATTGCCAAATGTACCCTGGGAGACAAAATTGCCTTGAGTTGAGAACTACCATTGTAGCAAAGTACGGGAGGGAGATCCCCAGCAATGAGGGGTGCAGGTGGGAGAGGGAGGAGGTCTCTTCACCCACAAATGTGTCCATAAAAGAGTTAGTTTTAAACATCTGCAATGTCCAGAAAGCTCTCATATTCAGTCACTACCATAGGTATTAAAAATACTGATACCTGGCCTCACCCCAGAGATTCTGGTCTTATTGGTCTGGAGGAAGGCCTGGACGGCCTGACATTTTAAAAATGTCCCAGGTGATTCTAGGTTTAGAATGACTCTTTGGAGTAGTGGTCCTTCAACCTTAGTGAGCAGCAGAATCACCTGGAAGGCTTGTAAACACAGCTTTTTGGGCCCCAGTATTCCTGATTCAGTAGGTCAAGGGTGAGGCCTGAGAATCTGCATTTCTCACAAGTTCTCGGACGCCACTGATGTTGCTGGTCCTCGGAGCACACTTGGAGAACTACTAGTTTAGAGATGCACTCCTGGCCACTCTTCACTTTCACTTGCCGAGGGAAGGAAGTGTGGCAGAGCAGCACATGTGGGATGGGTGGGTTGTAGAGGAGGAGCAGGCCTGTGTGGCTCCATCCCTGCTGAGCCCTATTTTTGTGTCTCCCTCCTGCAGGTGGAATATACACCCAGCTGTTCTCTGCGGTGCGGTAGAGCAGTCAGCTCCTACGCCAGGACCTAGGGGTAAGCCTAGCTGAATTCTAGATTGCAATTTGGAATACACTTGTGCTCACACATCTAAGCATATTCTCCAGGGCTTGATCAGTCATGAAGCTGACAATTTGGTCCTCCTCTGCCAGACTGACTTATGTGTCTCTTAATTGGTTCTGACCACGGATGGGGAAAGAGAATAATTCATTGGACCCTTTCCCTTACCATGCATACCCTAATTCAGACCCTTAGACTTTTGTCTTGTTCTCCAGCATTGGAGAGAGAAGGTAGGACCAGAGGGCATACATATAATCCCTTCCTGAGGTCTGCCCACATAACTGTTTTTTTTTTTAACATCTTTATCGGAGTATAAGTGCTTTACAATGGTGTGTTAGTTTCTGCTGTATAACAAAGTGAATCAGCTATACATATACATATATCCCCATATCCCCTCCCTCTTGCATCTCCCTCCCACCCTCCCTATCCCACCTCTCTAGGTGGTCACAAAGCACTGAGCCGATCTCCCTGTGCTATCCCTGTGCTATGCGGCTGCTTACATCTGGTAGTGTATATATGTCCATGCCACTCTCTCACTTTGTCCCAGCTTACCCTTCCCCCTCCCCATGTCCTCAAGTTCATTCTCTACGTCTGCGTCTTTATGCCTGTCCTGCCCCTAGGTTCTTCAGAACAATTTTTTTTAAAAGATTCCATATATACGTGTTAGCATACAGCATTTGTTTTTCTATTTCTGACTTACTTCACTCTGTATGACAGTCTCTAGGTCCATCCACCTCACTACAAATAACTCAATTTCGTTTCCTTTTATGGCTGAGTAATATTCCATTGTATATATGTGCCACATCTTCTTTATCCATTCCTCTGTCGATGGACACTTAGGTTGCTTCCATGTCCTGGCTACTGTAAATAGAGCTGCAATGAATATTGTGCCCATGTAACTCTTGATAAAACATAATTGTCGTAAACAGTCTAAAAATACGAAAAATGTTGGGAAGCATAAATTTAGCCTTTTGGGGTTGTGGCAACATTAAGTTTGTAAGTGTTCATTAAGATAGAAAATGAAAACAAAGAAGTCCTGAGAATTTCCTGGAATAACCCATCAGTGTCAAGGCCGAGTTCACTGTCCCTCCCTTCTCTATCCTCCCCTCTGCTGAACTGGGTCTGCAAACCTCACTCTCTTAGTTACAGCAGTTGGCATTCTGGCGCACACTCATGTTTCTAACTCACTGTCTTAGTAATCTGACTTAAATTTTGTTTCCCCACTATCGCTTGCCTGGTGACATTATAATTCCAATTAATCAGGTTAAAAGTTGGCCTAGAAGAGGGTCATGAGACCCCACTGATATTTGTTCACAGACCACTGCAGCAGTCTTTAAGGGAATTGCCTGCTAAAGTGCTATACATATTAGAGCTACACATAAATATTCATATATTCATTGATGATGGATTGCATGAATAGAATAATGGACAAAGGTGGTTAGGAGAGCTAGTCTATTAGAAAAATTTAAAATACAACCCTACTGTCCTACAAGTAGAACTTGAAAATTGCTCCTCCAAGGATATTTCTCATCTTCAGCCTTGTCATTCTATGCAAATTCTGGAAGACCCAAGGGGAATGCTAACCCTGCCTCTGCACAAGGAACACTAATTCAGTATAAGTTTGATTGTCTGTTAAGTGTAAGGTGTCTTTGTCCGATGTTGTGAGGGATGCCAAGATCAGTTAGTCATTTTCATCCCTGGAAACCGACTCTCCAGTTATAATCCTGGGCTGGAGTTTGGAGAAGCTCCCTAGGACTGAATACGATCCCTTGTCGTAGCCCATATAGTCCAGAATGTTTTGAGAGGACTGGCAACCCTTAAGCCACCCAGTGGGTGTCCTCCTGCTCAACCAAGTCTGGGAGCTGTGCAGACAGTGAAAATAGCACAGGCTTTGGAGTTGGGACTGGGAATGAATTAGAGAACTTTTACTTGCCCGAAGTAAGTTATTTACCTAAGAGTCACTTTTCTCACCTGTGAAAGTGAGGTAATAAATATTAACCATGTGAGATGACACTAAGTGAGATAATTATGTAAAATGTCTGGCACTGAGTAGGTATTCAATAAAGGGTAGCTGCAGTGTCACTATTGTTATCATCAGTAGCACCCAAATTGGATCCTAGGTCCAGATCTGAAACATGCAGTACTCTTGGGGCCATATGGAATGAAAGGGGAATCCTCAGGCTTGCAGAGGTTTGAAAGCAGACTAGTGGGCTCCCTCTGTGGCTGGCAGGAGCAAGGAGCAAGGACTGTTTCTCTCTCTGTGTTCACAACTTCACCTTTGGTGGCAGGTTGTGTGAACAGGGATGTGCCTCTTCAGGGCTGGGAAGCGATCCTTCCTGCCTCTGAGCTGGTCCAGTTGTCGTCACATGCTGTGGTCAGTGTTAGTCTCCACATGTTAAGCAGATTGTGGAGATATTTGAGAGGTTCAGAGAAGACCATGCTGGTTTGAGTGTTGCAGTGTGTCATTGTGATGGTTAATTTTGTCATCTTGACTGGGTTATGGGGTGTCCAGATATTTGGTTAAACTTTATTTCTGGATGTGTCTATGATGGTGTTTCTGGATGAGATTTACACTTGAATCCATAGAGTGAGTAAAGTAGATTGTCTTCCCCAATGTAAGTGGACTACATTCAATCCATTGGAGGCCTGAATAGAATAAAATGTTGAGTAAGAAAGAATTCTTTCTCTCTGCTTGACTATCTTTGAGTTAGGATATTAGTCTGCTTCTGCCTTTGGACTCAGACTCGGACTAGAATTACACCATTGGCTCTCCTGGGACTCTAGCTTGTGGACTATAGATCTTGGTACTCTCAGCCTCGTTAATTGTACGAGCCAGTTTCTTACAGTAAATCTCTCTTCTATTGGTTCTGTTTCTCTGGAGAACTCAGACTAATACAGTCATCTATGAAAGATGTTAGATTACATATTATAGGAAACAAACAACAGGCGGGCTTGCCATTCAGACACAGAAGGGGAAGGGGTACACATAGGAAGGTGCTGAGCAGTTAAATGCCATGTGGCAGAAAAAATGGGTTGAAATGCCACAGGCTAGCCAGAAGAAAGAGACTGACAACAAGGCTGATTAAGTACTGCAACCAGATAAGATAACAAGGGTGAATGTAGGACCCAGTTCTGCAGAACCTGGAGAACAGGCTGAACATCCATGTTTCTTGAAACCTTGGGAGAAGGTCTTATCTGGAGATAGAATTTGTGCTGAATCACTCCATGAATTTCCTTCTGAGACTGAGATAGGTTTATTTTGACCACTTGGAAGTCCAGGGGAACTTCTGGAAATTAGACTTTGGTGGGATTTAATATAACCAAATTTTATTTATTTTTATAAATAAAAATCTAGGACTTGGACAATTGCTATTTTGCACTTAATGTTTGCAATTAATATTAAGTGATGTGGGGTAATTATGACTTTTGCCTCTATTAGAAGTGAAGGTCACATTGACTGAGTGAGGACTTAGGGCGTTTATTCTTCACTGTTTCTTCAGCCCTTTTGGGCACTGACTTGTTTGAAAATTGATACTGAGCTCAAGAAGGGGGAGGCGTCTTATGAGGTTTGAGTTTAGGATCTCAACACTGGAATTATTTTCCTTCCTTTGCCCATTCTTAATGCAATCAGTAAACTTTTCTAATACACCAACTTTGTGCTAGCTACTATACTGGACATGGAGGATAAAAAATGAAGATACTAACTATGCCATCAAAAACATAATCTTTATTTTTCCATTATCTGGCACAATGGGTTATTTAGTTAGTGAGTTACTTCTTAAATGGAGCATTTGAGCACTTGATTCTAAGTGTTATGAGTTGAATTGTGTGCCCTCAAAAAGATAGGTTGAAGTCCTAACCCCCAGTACCTCAGAATGTGACTTTATTTGGAAATAGAGTCTGCAAATTTATCTCGGTTATAATGAGATAATTAGGGTGATCCCTAATCCAATATGGCTTGTGTCCTTTTAAAAAGGAGAAATTTGGACACAGAGACAGGGAGAATGCCATGTGAAGACGGAGGATTGGAGTAATGCATCCACAAGCCAAGAAGTGCCAGTAATTACCAGCAAACCACCAGAAGCCAGGAAGAGGCAAGGGGGCATTCCCCTACAGGGTTTAGAGGGAGCATGGCTCTGCTGATACCTCAATTTCAGACTGCTAGTCTCCAGGACTGTGAGGCAATAAATCTCTATTTTATGCCACACAGTTTTTGGTACTTTGTTATGGCAGCCCAAGGAAACTAATGCATTAGGTTAGGAGACACATATAACTAAGGAAAATACAATGATGTGTGTGCACTGATAAAGATGTAAAGGGATAGAAAGTTGCCCTCAAAGGGGGCGTTGGAAGGATCCAGTGCATAAGGAGAGAAAAGAACTTAAATGTGAGATGACATATAGGCTTGGTCTTCTAGTGGCCTTTGTGTTAATCCTATTATGATGATCCTGATTTATTACTTCATCTCTGATTTAGGGTCCCCAAGATAGTCCAGCCTGGAAGAGTGTGGTGACATACACAGTGAAAATCAGAAGTGACAGTTGAGCCATTTAAAAACACTTAAAGCATAAATACATTTCCACTTACCTTACACACATTTATGATTTTTAATTGTTGGACATTCTCTGTTTATCAGGCCCTGAATTGGTCTAAGTTTGGTTAGCATATTTGAATATTCATATTTTCTGGTATTTATATACCAGGATACAAAGGAGATCCATGTGAAATTCCTGGGCTCATGTACCCACCCAATGATCAATCCGGAAAGGTCAAGGGTGGCTTTCTCTCTGCAGGCTTCAGTGGCTTTGATTTCTGAGTTTTTACAGACAGGATAAGACCCATTCTACACTTACTTCTTACATGACTTTTAAGCTTTCACATCTTCCTTTTCTGTAAGATTCTAGTGCAGTATCTACATCCATACAAATGCAGCTACACAAGCTGATCTAGTACAAAAAGTCAGGGACACAGGGACATAGGTTTCAGGGTAGATGAGTTTTCCAACAAAAACTACAATACGTACAGAAAGTTATAGACTGTGACAAATATCTTCTGCCTTTAGGATTAAAAATCAATTTGATTAACCATGACATATAACAAGAATTTTCACAACAGTGCAAAAATAGAAAGTCACTTTGGGGTGGGAATATTTATCATATTTATATTCAATTTAGCATATTTTTTGATAGAGATGATGGGCTTTATTTTTAAACACATTCTATTTTCTCCTATATTTTTCTTTGAGTCCTTAGAAGAAAGTTACTATACAAATTCTAGTTATTTTTATTGACTCCTATGTTACAGTGGAGCTAGATGAATAGAGTTTAAAGTCAAGAGTTGCTAGATATTTCCAGGCCACTTGGCACCTCAAACAGGTAAGCACTTTCTCTCAAAGAGAAGTGTCCTATGTGTTGATCTTACTCTGCTCCAGCATTTGGCGATTATCTGAAGTTTTAAGTATCTCTTTAGAATTCCCAGCTTTTGCAGGGCCAATTTCTATTCAAGGTTCTTATAGCTATTCTCTTATGACATTTATCATTCCAAGCATTTGAACATCCATATTAACACTCACAGGTGTCTTTGCCATGCATTTTTTTCATTTGCCTGTCCAAGCTCGTTCTTCAGATGGTAAATTTCCTAAGGTCAGTGAGTGTGTGTATATGTGATTCTCTTATATAACTGGGTTTTGTCCACAGGGCATGTTCAACTCATGTTGCTATGGTGAAAATAAAGCCCAGAACCAACCATGCAGCTCTCTCTGCCAAGGAAGAGTGGTCTTCCCTTCTCCCTCTTCTTGCTCCACACTGATGCAAAGATTCTAGATCTCCATTCTCATGGATCTATGAAATTCTTACTTCCTGTTTTACCCTCTCTCCTCTCCTAAGGAGTATGTGTGTTTTCATCATTTTCATCCTTTATCACAGAAGTGGAGAAGTGCTTGACTCTTTGTGGAGTCACAGCCAACCCACCACACCTAGTCATCTTACCTCATTAGCATGTGTGCACAGGACACTAAGAAGAGGAGGGAAGAAGTTAAAGGGACATTCTGCCCAGTGTCCTGAATTTTCAAATATTATCTCCCAAGGAAATAGACTATGAGACAGAACAGAGTTCTCACCTAGATATGCCATTTCCTCACTGGTGACCCTGAGTTAGTTACTTCATATCTGGGAGTTTTGATTTCCTCATCTGTAAAATGGGAATAATACACCCTGCTTGCCTTGTGGGTGTATTCATACAAATGCAAGGTAGAACTATTTGGGGGCCAGTTACAGTGATCATGAACCAGTCTTAAGATGGTCAACATATTTTGTGTGTTCAGACCATTCTCTTTTGTTGACTGCCTCACACTTCAGCCCAGGGTGCACATCCCTTGCTCCTTGTTGATACTTCTAGGACTGTGATGGGGCCAATTGCTTCTGGTAGAAGAAGGGCTGTGGTGAATTGAACAGATATCCAGTCGAATAGCAAAACACTTGCCCACCAAGTCTGTGCTGCATGAAATGACTTGGTAGACTATACTGAAACTAATAAATATTGTATTATGAAGTTTTACCAAATTTAGGAAATAGTTCCTGGGGAGCATTTCTCTAGCATGTTCCTGAAGGAGTCTATGTTGTGGAGCTTTCTTTGAGGAAAGAGCCTATATGCAGCAATTATTTGGTTGAACCACATGAAATTGCAATATTCAACCATTTTTGACCTGCAAAAGGACAATTATATGGAATTCAACCCGAGACCTCTTGTTACACCCCCGCATTCTGCTGGGGATTATGGAGTCACAGCCTGGTCCTGGGGCCCTGTAGTCATGATGACAATAAAATTCTGCTGAAGAGAACTCCTAGCTGTTACAAAAAAATGTTTTCCCCAAATTTTGCCAGTCTGCCGTATGTCTTTCTTTAATTAAAAACAAAGACATGAAGTGTAGCTGCTATGTGTCTGGCAGAAGTCTGTTTATGCCTGGAATTAGTAAATTTCAAGATGCTTCTTTACAGTGACTGGCAAAAGCTGCAAAAGTAAAATATGTAAACAGAAAAGAACTCCATGGCTAGGCGGGTGCATACTCCAAAGAGTATTAACTTGCATAATAAATAGTTCAATATTCAGGAGATTATAAAATAGCAATTACTGTTGAGTTGCTATATTAGGGATTGCTAACAAACAAAGACACTTAAAATGCAATAGTTTGCTTTTACAAAGAAGTTCTCCTAAAATCTTTATTTTGAAACAAGATTCTATTTATTTTTTAAAGAGTTTTGACATCCTTTGCACATTTCTTTGAAAGAGAAGCAGAAATATTCTAGCTAAAAACAAAACCAAAAAATACTAATAAACAATCTATCACAAAAAAAATAATGAGCCATTAATTTTTTTTTATCCGTTAAAAAAAAAAGAGTACCGGGCTTCCCTGGTGGCGCAGTGGTTGAGAGTCCGCCAGCCGATGCAGGGGACACGGGTTCGTGCCCGGGTCCGGGAAGATCCCACATGCCGCGGAGCAGCTAGGCCCTGTGAGCCATGGCCGCCGAGCCTGCGCGTCCGGAGCCTGTGCTCCGCAACGGGAGAGGCCACAACAGTGAGAGGCCGGCGTACCGCAAAAAAAAAAAAAAAAAAAGAGTACCTGCTTCGTAGAGTGTTTTCCTCATGTGAGAAGAATACAGGGAGACCAGCGGGGAAGTGTGGAGTCAGACGATGCAGTAGTAGGCGGTATACTCAGGCAGGGGGTAGAAACAGAAGTCATTACATGTGAAAAAATGCACAGCCTACTTATGCTAATAGAAGGGTCAATCCTTCTAAAACACCATCAGTGTTTTTAAAAATGACTCAAATGTTCCAGGCATTGTATATCCAAGTGCAGTTTCTACTTGCTTGACATACTGTAAGCATTTAATATTGGAAAAGAAATATAGCTTTTTAAGTTGGTGTATTTTTTCAGTAAATGTTGTAGTTTTAATGCCCTTACATAGAACTTAATTTTTCAATAACATTGGTTTTAGAGTTTTATATGTGTATATATTACATTAAGCCATTTGATTAAAAGTATATCTACACATATAAACCTATTTTTATAAATCTTTGTTTCCTGCTCCGAAGAGAACATGGTGACATCAAGGAAGTTTCTATTTACACTGGTTTGTCTGAGGAGATCCTTGTTAAAACGATGCTCTTGGAGCTGGGATGGCTTCATTTGTTAGGCTAGTGGTTGCCCCAGCATGGTTGAGAGCTGAAAGGATGAGAAAGGAGAAGACCAAGAAAATGAATATTCATTGATTACCTGTTGGGTGCTGGGAGCTGTGCTGAACAGTGGAAGGCTCTGTTAAGTTTATATTACACCCCAAAGTTTATTACACACTTATATTACAAAGTTATTATATTATATTACAAAGTTATATTACACAGTGTTAGGTTTATATTATACCCCAAAGTTAGCCACATCATCACAATGTTCCCAACAGCTGCAGGGTTTAAAAACTCCCAGGATGCCAAACAAAGGGACAGTTTATCTTTTGGTGTGCAGAAGCCATCTCTAATTAAGACACTATAATTATGCCCCCGCCTCATTAGGAGATGCATTTCCAATAAAATTTTACTTCTTATATTTAATGATCTTTATCAAACATTTTTGAAATATTTATATTGTTTTGTTAAACTGTGTACTACTAATGCTTAAAAAAAAACCCTCTGTGCAGAATAATGTTTTTTTAATACTTAAGACCTCATGATAACAGGATATTTTTTAAACTAAAAAAATTCAGTTTATATACTTTTTTGCTGCAGAGAAGTATGATAACATAATCAATAAAGGACTTTCAAATATTAAACACTTATTATAGTAAGATAAAACAGTATGAGAAAAGAGAAATGGAAACACAATTTCAGTGGGAAAAAAGAATCATGTAAAATTTGCAACTATTTAAGCAAACTTGGTTGAATCTATTTTTCAGTGGATGTTGATGAGTGTCAAATCACTATGGCATTTATGTCCCACTGAATTCATTGAAAAAGGTAATGTAAAGTTGTATTTTAAAATGTCAGTATTATATCCTTTACAACTATTTTCGCTTATGATTAATTTAAGATGTCAACTTGAAATGTATGAGGGACACGTAGTTTTTCAAATTTATGGGCATTTTCTCCTGCCTCCTTATGTGTGTAGCCTCAAAGAAGACGCTCCTTGAAGGCTGAGCCTTTAAAGAAGTTTAGACTTCAGTTTATCTTCTTTTGGCTATTTAAAAAAACCTTCAATTTTTGGTACACTGCAAGGTAGAATATAGACAAACATGATTTCTTCACTCATTTCCACCACCAATCCCTGTCCTTGTTCTGTATTTGCTTATTGCCCTCCCATAGCACGTGAAGTCAAAGACAGTGTGTTGCTCAGTGGTGGCACTTTTGGAGTGTTTAATAGCTATATTTGAAAATTTGGCTCAAATATTCATTTCTTTATGGTCTGAAAAAATTTTTTTCTATGATAATTTACTTACTTAGAAGCTCAGTTCATGTGATCAAATATTTCTTTTAGATGTAGATGAATGACAGTCCAGGCTTGTGCATTGTGCAAATTGTGTGTCACGTTCATCATGCCTCCTGGCTTTCCTCTTGGTGACTAGGTGTCTCCTTTTCTGTACTAGGATGGGCATTTCCTCCATTTGTCACATGTGGGAAAAAAATTTAGAGCAGTCACTGCTTTTGTTACAGCTTCTTTGTCCTTCCAGGTGCTCTTAAAATCTTAGCCACTGTCACTTGAATCATCTTTAAGTGATCACATTTACTCCATATTAGACGATAACTAGGGACTTCCCTGGTGGTGCAGTGGTTAAGAATCTGCCTGCCAATGCAGGGGACACGGGTTCTATCCCTGGTCCGGGAAGATCCCACATGCTGCGGAGCCACTAGGCCCGTGCGCCGCAACTACTGAGCCTGTGCTCTAGAGCCCGCAAGCCACAACTACTGAGCCCGCAAGCCACAACTACTGAGCCTGCACTCTAGAGCCCGCAAGCCACAACTACTGAAGCCCGTGTGCCTAGAGCCAGTGCTCTGCAACAAGAGAAGCCACTGCAATGAGAAGCTCGTGCACAGCAACAAAGAGTAGCCCCCGCTTGCCGCGACTAGAGAAAGCCCGCATGCAGCAACAAAGACCCAACGCAGCCAAAAATGAATTAATAAATTAATTAATTAAAAAAAAAAGAAGATAACTAACATTTGGTCTTTGTATCCCTCTGACGTCTTGATACTTCCAAATCTTCATTCTGTATCCCGTTTGCTAATATTTCACATTTTGTCCTTTAAAATTACTATAAGTACTAAACTGATACATGCTAAGTATAAATGCAAAGTTGTCAAATCCATAAATGTTGTTGCTAGGTCTGGTCTAACTTAGTCATGATTGCAATTCTGCTTTATTGCAAAAGAGAAGTCTAGGATGCCATCATAAAAGTCTTCTGAGCTCCCATACAACGTTTCTGCAGAGGTTATATTGGGACTTGCCAGTATTCAATGCTACTTACTTTTCATAAACATGCCATATCAGGGTGGCCTGCCCTTGGAAATGTAGCAGAAGTTGAATGTAAATGCCCAGGGACTGTTCCTGGTGCAATAGCTTGTTTAGTTAATGCAACAATTCTTTCCATAAATATATTTGTAAGCCTGGTCTGTCAACATCAGTATAGTCTCAATGATATGTCAGTTTTTAGAGAAAATCAAAACGTAACTAAAAATTTTGCAGGCCCTGACTATGAAATATGTTACAACTTTCATAACCAAACCTTCTACTTTTTGTTTGCTTCACCTGAATTCTTGTGGCAATCAAATCACAAAAATAGTCTCCATAATTTAAAAAAATATGCAGCAGTATTAAATATTCAAGATATCTTATCACCTGAATCAAAATGTGTTCTCTTATCTTGACTTTTTTTTTTGCGGTACGCGGGCCTCTCACTGCTGTGGCCTCTCCCGGTGCGGAGCACAGGCTCTGGACGCGCAGGCTCAGTGGCCATGGCTCACGGGCCCAGCTGCTCTGTGGCATGTGGGATCTTCGCGGACCGGGGCACGAACCCGTGTCCCCTGCATCGGCAGGCGGACTCTCAACCACTGCACCACCAGGGAAGCCCTATCTTGACATTTTTCCATGAGAAATCAGCTAACATTACCCTAGAAGGTGTTGTCTAAGAATGTTAAATAAACTTTTCTTTCTGGATGCCTTTTTGGCAACTGAGAAAGATCAATAAATTATATGAAAACTCTGGCTGAAAGGAAAATATCTCAATATGAAGTAAAGCTTGTGGCATGTTCAAATTGCAGTATCTGGTGAGGCAAAGAAAACTGATTAAATATTATTTCACGTTTTTCAGAAAGATCTTTAAAATTATTATTTCAATTGATTTCTTTATGAATTTTTTATTAAATATTTGGAGTTTAAAAAAAAAATCTATTGAGCTCCTTGAATCATCAGATAACCATCATTATTATCCAGTGGAATAAGCTTCATTTAAAAAAATTTAATATTAATTATTTTATTTTATTTTTTTAAAACTTGTTTTATTCAAGTACAGCTAATTTACAAGGTTGTATTCATTTCTGCTGTGCAGCAAAGTGATTCAGCTTTACATACGTATATATATATATTCTTTTTTGTATTCTTTTCCATTATGGTTCATCACAGGATGTTGAATATAGCACCCTGTGTTATACAGTAGGACCTTGTTGTTTATCCATTCTGTATATAGTAGTTTGCATCTGCTAGTCCCTAAACTTCATTAATTACGTTAGTGACTTTAGCACATCTCCTAATTCAGAAACTCCTGGGTTATGAATGTGACAGTGATTTTGTAACATAATACTGAGGGACATGAAATATGAAAGGGTCATCAGATATCAAAGACAGGTTTTCAATTAGCCCTGCTAATAAGCTACTCTTACCTTTCTATACACCACAAAATACCCTGTGAGTAGGCCATGGCAGTAGACTGAGCAGGGTTAAGACCAGCACTAATGCACTGGGATACACTGGTAGCCTGCACTAGATGTTACAATATTGAAATAACTTTGCATCAGTTGATAGACAATCACTGGCCCAGTTCCAACTGCACCTATCTCACCTGTTTTCCTGAGCTACCTTGGCTTCAGTCTGGACCTCTACACCCACCCAGGATCTAGGAATTAACTAGGTAGCCCCTGGCAGGACAGCTGGTCTCGAGGATCCTGCTTCAGCACATTGACCAGCATCTGTTCTGATTGGTCAGTACCTAGAGCTTCTAGTTGCAGAATATTTTAAATATTACCCATGGTTAAAAGTATCATTTTATAGTCTTGAACTTGATTTTCGGCCCTTTGCCTTTTCCTTTCTTCGCAGAACTGTTGGGCCCAATTTTTCACAGTTTGAGAATAGGAATAAGCCCAGGGTTGATGGCATATACTTGATTTATGCACACTTTCGTGCATTTGCTACTTGTTCCTTGGTTCCGTGTTTCATGATGGTGGTGTCACTGTTCTCCTACACCGTAATTTCCCCGCGCACTTCACTGCTCCTTCGTCGCACAGGAAACTGTAAGGGTCAGTGATCTCCGCTGCCACCACTTCCATTTCCTCATTACAAAAATTGACCTTCTTTCTGTTGTTTGAAAGGGCTCAGGCCACTGTCATTCAGATTTCAGGACCGTTGAACAGTAATAACAGTATAGGAGGAACAGGCAACCACCGCAGCAGCCGGGCATTGTGCTCTCTTCCTGGAATCCATTTTGGATTTCTTAGTCTAGCCAGCAGGCGCTGTTTGCTGCCTTTTGCCAGCTTTATATTTTACAGTAATTCCCCACTTGTCATTAAACCATTTAATTGTGTTAAAGCATTGTGCTCTACTCTGAATATTTGCCAAGGTTCTTGTGCTTTCTAGGCAATTTCATGTTCATAACTCACATCACGCAACTCAGTATGTACAACTAGCATCACAGAAAAATTTAGTTAGTAATTCCTGTTAAACGACCAATTGCCTTCTCATCATTTATGAATTTGGTGAGAGTGTATGTGTGTGTGTGTGTGTGTGTGTGTGTGTGTGTGTGTGTGTAAGAGGTACTGATGTGAAACTAGTTCAGAAATGAAAAAATAAAAGCACCAACAAAAATTAAAACCAGACCTCTTAGGTTTTTCTGTAGGGTGTTTCAACTGTTTATTCTTTCATTTTGTGTCTACTGCAATCCCACTGAGACCACTTTCTGTATATCTAGTTGCTCTTTGAATAGGAATGTTATTCATTGAAAGTAAGATATTAGGATTCAGAATTATCATTATTAACTTAAAAGTAATAGTTACTTAAAAGTAATAACCTCTAAGTACTAGACAAAACTTTCTGTGTTAATAGTACAAATGATGTTCATGATAAAATCCATTATTGTAACTTAGGTATATTATCCCACTTGATCAGAAGAAGACAATTCACTAACTCTTTGTATTTTAAAAGGAGGTTGTATCATTTCTCCCATTCAGATCAATGTACAGTCATAAGCATATAGTTTACTACTATTCCTTTTAAAATAGGAATTTCTTAGATTTTAGAATCATGGAATCAAGAGCTATTATGTTCTTTTTTTTTCCAAAAACCATTTACTATATGCCACGGAGTGTGTCGAAGATAACATGGTAGAAGACAAATTCCCCACCCTTAAAGGGTTTATAAAATAAGTTTATGTTTTGCAATAATCTTTTTATTAAACTGTTACTTTTAGAATTTATTTTGAGTGGAACACAATAGCTTTAGGATTTAATTAAATGACAAATAATTGTCTCCATCACAGGATATTGTACATTTAAAAGTCAGTGGATGGCTAACCAGCTGAACAACAAGGCTGTGATACTAAATGAAATATAATTTAACCAAAAATTAGTTTTGAAAGAATTCTAACTTTCTATGACTTTGAGACTTTAGTTGAAGGCTTAGAAAAATGATTTTCCAATGAGTAATTGCAATCTGTATTTGTAGGTAACTAATTTCATTTCAGGTTTTCTTCATTAAAAAAATCTTAAAGTATAGCTTTATGGTGAAAAGAAACAAACTTTTTATCTATGATGTCATAAAAATGTATGATATTTTAAAATATAATCTTTAAGTTTCTAAACATGTATTAATATATTGGTTTCTTTTTATTTAAAAATGTTTAATAGTTTGTTAATGCAGTTTACTTTAATGGCCCCCAGTGTAATGATTTGGTAGTAATTACTCAAATATTACCTCTAGCTGAGAAACTCCTTTTATATATACATTTTGTACTGCTTGCGGTAATATGCACGAGAGCTTAGCTTAGGCAATTCTGAACAACATTAGCATCTCTTATTTGAAATGGGGCTTTAGAATACAAAAATATAATAATTTCTCTGAATAAAAAAAGAATTAATTATGCAGCCTAAGGAGAGAAATAAGGAGCAAGCAGGTGTAACACACACCCCGGAGGAAACAGGCCCGTATGCAAGCATACTACAACTCTATGTGACCAAGGAAGAAAAAAGTCATACATTGCATATTTCTAGGAGAGCAGTTCTTTTTATCAAGTCAAGGAAATCCAGTACGTGTCTGCATCCAGATTTTGTGCATGGCCTAACTGAGCCAAGGATTTAGAAATAGCTTATTTTGTGGTCAGAATCATGTGATTTTCACCAACCGATGCACGCTGTTGGTGGAATTTCCTGACCAAGCCTTTTTATATGAACCAAGGGGTTTCATAGCTGAAGGAAAATGAGGCAGTTAAACCTCCACATCTTAGTCACAGATGTTGTCATAATGACCATTGGCAGCAAACAAGACTTCAATGGGCTCCAGCAATGCCAATCAGAAGCTACTTCTCTTTGGGCTGATAGAAGCATGAGAAGGGATTCCCTGTATCATAGAACTTGTACCTTTAATGCCATTCCTTATAAGAGGGGAAGAGCATCTGCTTGGGGAAGAGGGTCTCACTGATTTTGGGGTAAAGGTTGGTTCCACCCAATCTGAACATTTTGATTGCTTGGTTTTTTTGGAATAGAGGCATCCACCATCATTTATTTGTCATCAACAGTGTGTAAATTAGTTTGACTTTATTTAAGATAAGATTCTCTGCCATGGTTTTGTCTGTAAAACTGGTTATCAGTCGTGAACCAATAATACAACTTTCTAAAAAAATTCTGAAAACCAAGGTTGTTTTCAGTTTACTGTAATTTTTCCATTGTGCCCCAGACTACTTGTAGGAGGGGAAAGTAGAACTGTCTGAACAACAATGGGGATATTTTGGTTGCAAAAATGGAGGAATTAACTACATTAAGTTAAAAGCACTTTGAAAATGGAAATGCAGATTAATTTTTTTTCCTGGGAGACATGCCCAGAAATTTGAAGTGATAGGAAGAAGTACCTTGGATTATATTATCAATTCTCTTGACATAGCAACTTTAACCTAGAGCTGGAAATACAATGCTGTAAGAAAAATACTTCTTTCAACTTACACTGAATGGAAAGAGCACCCCCCCAAAGCCACAGAGGTAAGAAAGCTGTCTCATTTTCTACACCTCACTATAAAAAGAACAGTTTTCCTCCTTGGTTTTAAGGCTGCTAATACCTTCCTTCCCAAAGGAGGACACTGTCCAGGAGAGAGAAGTTAGTCAGTTTGCTTTCTTACGTAATCAGACAAACTCAAATAGTTGGTTCTTCATTCTTGCTAGTTCTCACCAAGAGTGTATATTAATTGCTGTAAAGCAGTGATTCTCGAGTCTTTGTTAATCTGTAAATCAGCACGACAAAAGGCCTTATGCCCCCCTATCCTTAGTTACCATCATTAAAATATTTCTGTAGGATGAAAAAGAATAGTACTTCCTCTGATGGCTCTGCTCATAAATGAGGTAGTCCCTATTTTTTTGTTAAAACTATGGCAAAGATAATAGTACAATGACTGTTATAAAAAACTGCCTAGAGTCAAATCATACTTGAAACACTACTGTTCCAAAATAAATATTTCCTATTTATAGGTTCAGCCCGTGGGTCACTGGCACCCTGCATGGCTTTTGTAGGAAAGCAGTGCCGCTTTAAATAAATTAAAAATTCCCATACAAAACAAACAAAATATTAGAAATGCTGCCTTCAGATGGATTTATCCAAGTATAAATACTGTTGGAATAAACACTGTTGTCTGAATAGAGAAGGGAAAATGAGCAGACGAAGGGAACATTCTTGAGTGATTTTTTTTAGGTGCACTTGTATCATATCATCTTACTTAAGCAGCCTAACAAACTTACGAAGTTTCAGACAAGAAATGAAATGTGATATTATGAAATATGCAAACTAATTTTTCACAGAAGGGTTGCATAAAAATGGGAGCAGGAGGTGGGGAGAGGGTAGAGAGAAGGATTAGAAAGGGGCAGACGCAAGGAAGCTTTTGGGGTTGATGCAAAATGTTCATTATCTTGATTATGGCAATGGCTTCACAAGTATGTATGTAGGTCAAATCTTATTAAATTGTTTGCTTTAAATAAGTACAGTATATTTTTATGAAAATAATGCATTGATGGGATTTCCCTGGCGCTCCAGTGGTCAAGACTTCACCTTCCAATGCAGGGGGTGTGGGTTCGATCCATAGTCGGGGAGCTAGGATCCCACATGCTTCACGGCCAAAAAACCAAAACATAAAACAGGAACAATATTGTAACAGACTCAATAAAGACTTTAAAAATGGTCCACATCAAAAAAAAAAAATCTTAAAAAAAAGAAAAAAAAAGAAGAAAATTATGCATTAGTAAAGCCATTAAAAAGCCAAAAAAAAAAAAGGCAAAGCAAATGTTAGAGCTATTAAGAATGTTGCCCAATGGTGGCAGTTGGGTCTAGTTCCATCTAAATATAATTGCCTTCCTCCTTTCACTTTTGTTTAGTACCTCTGGGACAGGGAGACTGGAAATAAGCAGAAAATGCAAGATTGCCGTATAACAGATATTTGGGAAATGACAGCAAAAGTGAAACAAACAAGCAAACAAAACCCAAAAAACCTACCTTTCCTAACTTTTTGGAAAAAATGAAACAGATAAGAATCCCAAGAGTTCATCCTTATAGAGTTGATGAACAGTCTAGTCGATAATTTGCACATTTGTGAATTTGCTTTTTTCATCAAGTAAAAACAGATGAAACACACATTTTTAGCCTATCAGATGGTGTGCTGGGGGAAATAGTAAGTAGTATCAGTCCCTGCCTTTTAAGTGTTTATCGTCAGTCTAAAGAGGGCTACAAGCACAGGCAGGAGGAATGTCATCATAAGGAGGACTGTGAGAAATATTGAAACCAGAGAGCCACATGCTTTGCCACGTTCAGGAAGCACAGCAATGGTGGGGGATCAGGCTGGTTGCCCAGTGTCCTGGCAGTCGTCCCACTCTAGCATGGCTTCCTTGAGTAATGTGGGCACCATATCAACTGTCTCTATACCTCATTTTTTTTTTCCACCTTCTTCTTTTCTTGTTCATTAGTCACAGGAATATTGTGCAAATTGAGGAGATGTCTCCAAGTACTTCAGGATTCTTAAAAGATATAAACAAATACAAAAATACTGTGAGGTTCTAAGAAGTCCACACTTTTCTTTTACATTTGAATAATAATGAAAACAATCTCATCATTTAAGAGTGAATAGCAAAACATATTTGTGGTTTGGTTTCAGGTTCTCATGGAAAATGCAAACGAGAAATGTGTTGTATAAACAAATCAAAAACAAGCAATAGTTTTTCCCCAGTTAAACCAGAGTTTAGAATACATCTCTTTTAATTGTTTTGACCTGGGAGAATCTTATTTTGGGGACAAACTGCAAGATTCAAAAAGTGGGAAAGGTCTTCTAGGAATTATTCCTATTCGAGGAGAAATAAGTTCAGGGTCGGATGGCCTCGCAACACATTACTAGGAGCTAGAGTGAGAGGATCTGACATTTACTATAGGCCTGTGTTGTGCCAGGTAGTTTGTTAAATGTTTTAAATGCACTATCTAATTTCATCCTGCTAACTGTGCTACAAGTTAGGTACTGTTATTAGCGACATTTTGGAAAGGAGGAATGGAGGTTTAGGTAGTTTACTGACTTGCTAAGGCCACACAGCTAGTAAAGTCAGAGACAGCTTTTAATCCCAGATCTGCCTGATTTTGGAAACTGCTCTTAAACACAGAAGGCTCAGCACCTCAACCCTATGGCTTTCAACTCCAGAAGGAAAACAGATCTGTTTTGCTAAGGGCCAAGTTCCAAGTGCCTCATAAAATCTGTGTCATTATATCTTTTACTTCCCTAGCCCTTATCTTTCCTCTCACCAAATACCATTATTTGATGTGTATTTTGAATGTGGTAACCAGATACATTTAGAAAAAAAATCTTGGTCTGGAAGCAGTGACAGGACACACTGTAAGTACAATTGGCAGCACTGTGTTCCCAACTTACCACAAAAAACATACGAACTCTTTGTGCCTAACACGTTACACAATATGCTCCTTGGCTTTAAGAAAACATTAGTTCATGTTCTTACTCTACTCAGTCTGCCAGCCTCGAGAACCGAGAGGTTCATTGTTATATGCAGCTGTCATTTGTTCCATCCCCTGGCTCTCTCTGGCTTCAATATCTTTGTAGTATTTAGTGAAAGTAATTTTCAGTTGGAAATCTTCTGCCCTTTCAGTAAGTGCAAGTATAACACTTCATCAACGGCCAAAGAATTCCGAGCTATCTGGGATGTATCAGGATGGTTGATAAAACCTCACCGAGCAACCTATGATAGTACATCCCATCATAAATTAAAAAAAAAAAAAAAAAAAGGCAGAAAGGGCCTTTGTCAGTGTTTATCTGAAGCGCTTTTATTCTTTGCCCTTGATTTCCTCTTCAGAAAATTGATGCGCCCTTAAATTGAAGCAAGGGGGTTGACAGGTGATGGTTAGTGTGATAACTGCTCAGATTTCATCAGCCAGTGTTTTTCTGGTGGTGCAATTGTTGGAACTTTCAGCTAGATTACCTGTCATCCACTACATCAGATAAAAGAGGCAGAGTGGAAAGATGCAGTTTTGCCACTGTACCTTATAGGAAATGAAAAGTGCAGGTGTGGTAACAGTAGCGAGAAAGAAGTACAATTATTTTCTAATCAGGCTATTTCTTTGAGAAAGTTGGTGCCTAAATTGGCAATCATTGGGCAAAACCATTGCTGAATTTGCATTGGTAAATTTACAAGAAATGAAAAGAGCGGTCACTCACACTGTAGGTAGTGCTATAAGCTCTCTCTTCTCGATCCGTTTTATTCCATAAAATGAAGTAGTCGTAGTTTATTTTTAGATACAAGAAAAATGTTCCTATTTTGGGTACATCTCAATATGCTGATGTTGACCCTATATTTTGATCTGCTGTTAAGCTGTTTGAAACTGTGAAAGGAGACATTATTCTGCACAAAGTTTTACGGAAAAACTTTGTGGCAAGAAAGATTGGAAATAGCACATTTTGGGGGAATTGTGCTCAATTAAGTCAGAATAATTTTGTGACAAATATTTTTTTCCAGATTTTAAAAGCAACATAGGAATCCAAATAGGAAAGACTCTGGATAAATGTGTTTTTATTTGTCAGATTGTTACAAATCTCTGCACTGTTTCCTAAACATCTGATTATATGGAATGAACTAATTTTATCCCTTTCAATCTGGCACTTCTTTAGAAGAGAAACAGTATTTGAATACAGTTGTCTCATGACAAATGGAAATCTGTTTTACCTGAAAAGTAAAAGGGGCACCTTGTTTCCTGATAGGATGAGAGAGAGCTGGACACTGTGATCTTACCACATTAAATAAGGCCCCTTTGGATCCCCACTAGAAAAGACAAATTTTCAGAGTTTCCTACAATTATCCATGATCATTTATTTTCCAGGGTCAAACTTAACATCCAAATCTGGTTTTCAGACAAGGAACAATTGTTTGTTATGAGGACAAATTAATGATTTTCCATAGCACAGTCACACAGTTAGACCTGCCCATTTCAATTTAGTTGCACATATTCATCAGAATAAATCTTACCAGAAAATGTTTATCCCCACATTTGTGGAGCCTCCAGGTGAGTTTAGTTTAGTTTGTTAAATATTAATCAAATATGGGCAGTTGACACTTATTTACCATGTCCTTTCTAAAGTTTCCCTTTCTTTCTCTGTCTTTTATTTGGAGGTAGTTTGCTATACTAGAAGGGAGGCAGAACTAGGGAGACCACGTAATGTAATGGTTAAGCATTTGGGTATTGCTTGGAGAAGAGTCTAAGATCATATGCACCAAACTGGAAACCTTATTGACCCCAAGAAGTGTGGTTGGGGAGAGGAGAGAGGCAGATTATTAACTTTTTCTTTATATGTCTCTGTATTGTTGGACTCAAATTACCTTTCTAACTAAAAATTAATAATAAAATACACTTAAAACATTCTTAAAAACATACAGTCTTATAAATTGATAGCTTAGTCTTTAAATCCTAGCTCCTCTATTCTCCAGCTGTGCAATTTGGAGCTAGTAATTTTTCTTCTTTGAGCCTCAGTTTTCTCATCTGCAAATGGCATTAATGAAAATTAATGATTATAGAATTACTGTGAGGATTAAATTATATAATCCACATGAAGTGCTCTACACATGGAAACTAACCAATAAACATCAACTTTTTGGAATAAGGGTGCCTAAATATCTCTCACTAATTAGATATAGAAAGTTTTCTCAAGTAAAAAATTTGAACTTCTTTGAGTCTGCTCTTTTTTTCTTTTCTTTTTCCTTATAAAGTGGGTATATTAGAAGTGATGGTACCTGAGGCCCCTTTTCTAACATCTCATGATTCCATTTAAAATGTAGTTGGGGGCTTCACTGGTGGCACAGTGGTTAAGAATCTGCCTATCAATGCAGGGGACACGGGTTCGAGCCCTGGTCTGCGAAGATCCCACATGCTGCGGAGCAACTAAGCCAGTGTGCCACAACTACTGAGCCTGTGCTCTAGAGCCCGTGAGCCACAACTACTGAGCCCATGTGCCACAACTACCAAAACCCGTGTGCCTAGAGCCTGTGCTCCGCAACAAGAGAATACACTGCAACGAGAAGCCTGTGCACCTCATTGAAGAGTAGTCCCTGCTCCCCGCGACTAGAGAAAGCCTGTGGGCAGCAACAAAGACCCAACGCAGTCAAAAATAAAGTAAATTAATTTTAAAAAATACGTTTAAGTATATACCCTAAAAAAAAAAGATAAGTAATTTGAAAAATAAAATAAAATATAGTTGGAAGAGTGTATGCATGTTGATTCCATGGCAAAAGACTCCAGTTGAGATCTTAGTCTACTGTGTATGTCCTCATTGCAACCATTAGGTTGAGTGTTATGTCTGGGAATAATATTCCTTTAGATAATCACAGCCTAGATGTGACCTAATAGTTGGTTCAGAGCTGGGAGGTACCTTTAGATGATACTTCCCCACAAAAAATCTCTGCTTCAGTCAAGATGAACACCTCTGTATCTCTTCCTTGGCCAAGATCCCTACTTTCATGTCTTTAAAGCACAACGCCTCCAACCATCTAAGAAACCTAAAGTGCACTCTTCACTCTGAAATCGTGCCTCACCTCTCCAGCCTATAAGAAAATTCTCCTCTTCCAAATTCAAGATCTTTAACCCTGGCTACGTACTGGTGAGGTCATCTGGATCAACCTCTCATGACAGTTATATTGACAGGGAGTTCACTATATTTTTGAGCTAGATCATTCCTTGTGATTGACTAGTACAAGTATTAGAAAGATTTTCCTTACATTGAGCTGAAATCAAGCTTCTCATTATTTCCACCCTCTTGTCTTAGCTTGGCCTCCCCAAAGCTGTGCATAACCCTTCCTCTTCTTCTTCCATGAGATGGCCTGCCAAACATTTCAAAGTTGCTTCACGTCTTCTTTACGCTTACTGTTTTCCAGCCTGACTAGCCACTATCTCACTGTCCATTGAAAGTGAAATAAGCAATACACGGTCCTTCAGCAGTCCTCAAAAGTCATAATTGCAGACCTTATCATTTGGCCTTTCTTCTCCACAAATCCTTTGATGTACTCTTTTTTTTTTTTAAGTTTTTTTTAAAAATTATTTTTAAAAATTTATTTTTGGCTGTGTTGGGTCTTCGTTGCTGCGTGCGGGCTTTCTCTAGTTGCGGCGAGTGGGGGCTACTCTTCGCCGTGGTGCACGGGCTTCTCATTGCGGTGGCTTGTTGCGGACCACGGGCTCTAGGCACGCGGGCTTCAGCAGTTGTGGCACATGGGCTCATATCACCCATAGGCAAAGCCTTACTCCAGAACTGCTCTGACAAGTATTAAATATAGTGGGACTGTTATAGTTCCCTCTCTGAGTTCTGTATTTCCATCTAGGGGTATGTGTTCAACTTAAGTTTGATTTATTTTGCCAGCATTCTCCAAATCGCCCTAGAAATCTAGTGTTTTAAAAACGAAAAGAAGTTGGTTTAGCCTAACTTGGTTTTAGTGAACCCATTCTGGCTCTTGTTAATCACCATGTTTTTAAAAATTTGTGGACAGCCATCTGTTTAAAAATTCCTTTTAAAATATTTTCTTTCTGGAGCATCCATAGATTAAAAAAAAAAAAAAAGAAACTTGATGTAATTCTTATAACTTATATAAAAAATTAACTCAAAATGGATTATAGACTTAAACATAAGATGCAAAACTATGAAACTTTTAGAAAAAAAAAACATAGTAAAAATCTTTCAGACCTAGGGAAAGGTTCTTAGATTTGACACTAAAAGTATGATACAAAAGAGGAAAAATTAATAAATTGGAACTTATCAAAATTAAAAACTTTTGTTCTGTGGAAGTCTCTATGATGAGGATGAAAAAACAAGCTGCAGACTGAGAGAAAACATTTGCAAACCACACATTTGACAAAGGGCGTGTGTCTAAAATACATCACAAACTCTCAAAACTCAACAGTAGAAAAAGAAACAAGACAGTTAGAAAATGGGCAAAAGACATGAAGTGACATTTCACTAGAGGATATACAGATGGAAAATAAATACATGGAAAATGGTTGACATCATTAGCCGTTTGGAAAGTGCATATTAAAACCACAATGAAATGTTACTATGCGTCTGTCAGAATGGCTAAAATAAAAAATAGTGGTAACCTCAAAAGCTGGTTAGGATGCAAAGAAACTAGATCACCCATACTTTGCTGGTGGGAATGTGAAATGGTACAACTATGCTAGTTTTGACAGTTTCTTACAAAACTGAACAAGTACTTATGAGCCAGCAGTTGTAATTTGGGGCATTTATCCCAGGGAAATGAAAAGTTATGTTCACATTAAAACCTATACATGAATATTCATAGCAGTTTTATTTGCAATAGCTAGAATCCAGAAGACACTCAAACGTTCTTCAGTGAGTAAATGGTTAAACAATTGGTGGTGTATCTGTACCATGAAATACTACTCAGCAAAAAAGAGGAACTATTGATACAGCTTCCCTTGAAAGGTGATGTGGCCATGTCACTCCGTTTTGGCTGGTGGGATAAAAATGTATATACCTTTAAAAGAGCAGAAGTATGCCTTTTAACCTTCCTGCTGGCTGGAATGTGAATGTGATGGCTGGAGCTCAAGCTAACATCTTAGACTATGTGGTTTAAACCCTGTACAGAGGATAGTAGAACCACAAGATAGAAGTAGAGTGGGACCCTGACAATTATGGAACTACCATACCAGCCTGAACTACTTACCCATGGATCTCTTTTATTTGAGGATAAAATAAGCAATACATGTAAGTCATCTTTATTTGGGGTTTTCTGTCATTGCAGATGAATCCAAATTTAGCAGACACAGATGCTAAGAAGGAAGGAACAGAAAGAAGAGGGGTATGACTGGGGGATAGTAGCAAGGACAGAGTTGTATAATATGAAGTCCAAGAGATAGCTGAGCCAGGGTAAGAGTCGAGTTTTATTCAGAGTATGATGGAAAGCCATGTTTTGAGGAGAGGGCATGATCTGATTTACTTTTTTAAAATTTACTTTGTTTGCTGAATGTGGCAAGTGCGAAGCATGGCATCTAGTTATAAGGCTGTTGACATATTCTAAGCAAGCGAGACAGAGCGGAGTGGATAGATTTGGGATATTCTTTAGAGATAGGATTAATAGGACTTGTTGCAGGGTTATATTAAAGTGCTAAGTAATAACAAGAATAAAAATAAGATAAAATAATAGATTTGGACAAATAAATAGATGGTGATGGAGAAAGAATACTGTTTTGGCTGTGTTAAGTTTGAATGAGGCCTGTTGGGCCTCCATGGAGAGAAGTCAAGTTGGCAGTCAGATATCTGAGGCTAGAGTTCAGGGAGAGATCACACAGAGATTAGGAGCCACTGGCACATGGCTGGGCCTGCTCACAGTGGGACCATGTATAGTGAGAAGGAAGAAGGAATCCTAGAGCATAGGCTTGCATAAGAGCAAAATAGAGCATCCCCACAGCTAGATGTGGAGGCAAGAGGGGGTGATCAGGGAAGTCTTCCCTCAGAAAGACCTATGGTGAAACAGTAAGGGTGAATGGGGATAAGATAGGCAAATTGGGATGGAGTGATAATGAAAGTATTCTAGGCACAGAGAATAACGTGTTTAAGAGCACAGAAGCATTCAAGGGACTGAAAGAAGTTCATTAGTGATGGAGCAGAGGGTAGGGGTGGGGGAAGTAGGGGTGGAAGTAGGGGTGAGGGTGGCTGTTGAGGTTGAAGATAAAGACAGAGGGATGAGTAAGAGTCAGATTTTGGAGGGGATAGTAAGGAATTTGAGCATCATCCTTAGAGTAATAGGGAGGCATTGAAGTGTTTAAGCAAGGGTACGACTTAATCCAGAGTTAAATAAGATAATGGTAAACAGCATGGGCTCTGGAGCCCGACTCCCTGGGTTTAAATTTCAGATCCATCACTTTCTAGTGACAAGACTTTGAGAAGTTACATAGACACTTCATGCCTTTGTTTATGTGTAAAACGAGAATAATGATGATAGAACTTATGGCATAGGATTATTGTGGGGTTTAAATGGATGTAAAGTGCATAGAACATGCCCAATGAAGTTAACTACTATGATCAGATTTAAATAGCTAGAAAGAAAAGTGAGGCAGCTGTAGCAATATCCAAATGGGAGAGAGTAATGGCTGAAATGGGGATGGTGGCCATGGCAAAAGTGAATGCTTCAAAAGATATTGAGAAATGAGCATTAGTACCTCTTTGTGGTTGATTGGATAAGTTTGGGTGTGAAAAAGAAGTCAAGAATGACATTCTGATTTATGACTGAGGCAACTGGCAAGAATATCACATTGTTCTCTGAGAGACGATGTATTACTCTGAGAAAGGAAACTTAAAGAGTAGGTTTAAAGGAGAAGAGAATGAGTTCAGTATTAGACATGTTGAATTTGAGGTGCCTGTAAATTATCAGAATGGAAATGTCCAAAGGTATTGGGATATACCCATCTAGAGTTCAGGAACCTCCAGCTCTAGGCTAGAGTTCCACTTGGATATCATTCAAATGTAGACTTTATATTATGGATGGAAATTGAATTCATGGTAGTAGATAAGACTATCCAAAAAGAAAGTGAGAAGAACTTTGGACCAAAGCCCAAACCCACCAGATCTCAGGACATGTTCTTTGATGGATCAGCAGTTTGCAAAACATAAGTAAATATAGTATTGTTCCTTGGAAGCTCAGTTTCACTTGATAAACTTAAGATGCTTTTGTTCTATGATTCAACAAGTATTTACTGGATATCTAAGTTGTACCAGATTACCCCTTCCTTCATGCGCTTACATTCTAGTAGGGATAGACAGAATGGTTTGGCACATTATATAGTATGTTAAAAGCTGATATGTACCATGAAGAGAAATAAAGCAAGGAAAGTAGATGGGAATGCCCGGTCAGGGCTTAAGGACAGCTCGTAATTTTGAATGAGGCCTTGAAAGTGCTCTCTGGGGCTTGAGTGGGTTATGAGAGTCATGGAACAATCAGTGGAAAGAATGTTCCAGGCAGAAGAAGCAACAAATGCAAAGGCTCTACAAAAGTTGCATATCCACAGCATTGGAGGAACAGCCAGGAGACAATGTGAGTGGGGAAAAAAAGTATTTAGGGGAAGAAGAGTAAAAGAGGAGGTGAGAAGTGACAAGAAGCCAGATCACACAGGGCCACACTGACCATTATAAGAATGTTGAATTATGCTCTGTGAAAATTGGGTGCCATTGGCTGGAGGTGATGGGTGGGGATTGGACCAGAGGACAGACATGATCTGGCATACTTTTAACAAGATTACTCCAGCTGCCATATGTAGACTAGAAACAGTGGGAGTGGAGCGCGAGAGAAAGAAATCCCTGGACCATACACTTCAGCTCGTGGCACACTCTCATCACTGGTCTGTGTAAGGTCACTTTTTATTTGCTTTATTTATTTACACTCCCATTCCCTTTCCCATTCCCCTTTTCCCAACAGGCACATTTTCTAATGTAATGTCCCTGAATGTCTTCCTCCCTTTCTCCCTCCCCTTCTTCTTTCCTTTCTTCTTCAAACATTTATTGTACACTTACTAAGTGACACTAATTGGTGTTCAGTGTCTGAGCTCCAAAGATGAACAAGAATCCAGCAGTTCAGTGGAGTGACAGGCAAATGATAACACCATAATGCACAGTATGCTTCTATTATGAAGTTTTTATGATGTGCTATAGGAACATAGCAGAAGGAGCCTTTATTTGCCATAGAGAATAGAGTAACGGTGAAGGATGCTTCACAATGGAGACGATGTATTATTAATTTAAAAAATTCTCTCATAGTCTTTTATTTACTATATTGTTATATTCTTAATTTCCTTGGACAACAAATTGTCTAATTATAATTCCTTGAAAACGAAATTGTTCTTAATACATTCACATGGTAAAAACGCAGATGGTACAGAAGGAACTCAGGGAAAAGTGTATCCCCTTTTCATCCTAATCTAATAACTCTTCTTTTCAGAGCCAACTGCTCTCATCACCTCTTGTTTACATATACACATAATATTCTCTCCCCTTTTTATTATAGTAGCATTTTCTGCTCTTTATTTCTTTGGAAGCGTTATAGTTTTTCTGTGTCTTAAGAGACAAATCAAGGTTTACTAGGCAGACAAGGGCAAGGTGGGCATTCCATGCAGGGTGAGCAGCATGGGCAGAGGCATGGAGGTAACCGAGATGCTTCATTGTTGAAGAGCTTGGTGTGGAAGAGTGAGTGTAGCTGACCCCTGAACAAGGAGGGGTGAGCTGGTTTAGCTCGTTAATCCATGTGTGACTTATATGTGGTCCTTCATATCATCAGTTCTTCCACATCAATGGATTCAGCCAACCATGGGCTGTGTGTGCAGTACTGTAGTATTTGCTATTGAAAAATGGTCATTCAAACTGACGTAATTCATGGGTCAACTGTAGTTCTGAGTGGCTAAAGCATGGATTATTAGAGAAAAGGCAAGGAAACTCTCTCTAGCTAAATCCAAAGTAGTTGTACAGACTGATAACACAGAAAGTCTAAAGACCCCCCTTGAATAAGGAACTTATCATTTTCTTTTTTTTAATTAATTTATTTTACTTTTGGCTGGTTGGGTCTGCATTGCTGCATGCGGGCTTTCTCTAGTTGCGGTGAGCGGGAGCTACTCTTCGTTGCGGTGCGCAGGCTTCTCATTGCGGTGGCTTCTCTTGTTGCGGAGCACGGGCTCTAGGCGCGCGGGCTTCAGTAATTGTGGCGCACAGACTCAGTAGTTGTGGCTCACGGGCTGTAGAGGGCAGGCTCAATAGTTGTGGCACACGGGCTTAGTTGCTCCACGGCATGTGGGATCTTCCCGAACCAGGGCTCGAACCCATGCCCCCTGCATCGGCAGGTGGATTCTTAACCACTGTGCCACCAGGGAAGTCCGGAACTTATCATTTTCTAAAGGTGGAATCTCAAGTCATTGGGAGAAAAGGTGGATTATTCAGTAAGTAATGCTGGGCAATGGTAAGGCCATTTGAAAAGTGTTACATTTAATCCTTTCTTTATATCATACTCTAGGATTATCTCTAAAAGTTTCAAAGATTTAAAAAATGAAGCCATAATAATAGAGAGGACAGCATGAAAAATCTCTTTATAACTTTCGAGTGACAAGGGCTTTTTAAATTGTGACCTTTACACCATAATAAAAAATTTAGATACATTTATAGAAAAATAATTTTTTAACTTCTGAATGTAAACAAAGCAAAAACAATGAGCAAATCCAGAGAAAAACAACAAAACAGGAAAATAATTTCTTGTCAACCAAATACCTGATTGCCCTAATATGTAAAGACACTCTACAAATGATTTAAAACTCAATTTAAAAAAAAGAGAGTTGAATTGCATTTTATAGAAAAGGAATGGCCGTTGAACATGTGAAAAAATGCACACCCTCACTTAACATAAAAGTAAATTAAAACCACAGCAAGATACGATAATTTACCAGAGTACATAATCAAAATTCCAAATTTCTAAAATGCAGAAATGTATTAACATTTTGATTTCAAGGCTATGGAGGACAGGCAATTTTATACATTGCTGACAGCAATATGAAGTGCTCATCATCTATGGAAGAAAGTTTGGCACTATCTGTCAAAGTAACAAATCATATGTATTTTGACCTAGCAATCCCCCTTCTGGGAATTTTTCCTACAGATAAACTTATACATATGTGAAATCACATATGTTCAAGGTTATGTACTGCAGCATTGTTTTCTGTAGCAAAAGACTGGCATCAATTCAAATGTCCACCAATAGGGGACTGGTTAAATTAATCATGGTATATTTATGCAATGGAATAATATGCAATGAAGTTAAAAAACAAACAAACTGGACAACCTCTCTGTGTATCAATATGGATAGAGTTCTGAGATATATGAAGTGAAAAAAAAGCATTGTGCTGAACAGTGTGTATAAACCTTTTGTTCCAAGAGAAAGAATATAAATGTATATTCTATCTTGCGTAATATTATTTATACAAAGAATTATGCAAATGAACTATTAAAGATTGTACTCTGTATGGAAGGTTTTGGGAACTGACAAATGGGAACAGTGGTGGAAGCAAGTGCCTTTACTGTATATGTTTTAATATTTGTTGGTTTTTAAATTATGAAGATATATTAATCATTCACAATGTTTTTAAAGAATCTGCCTCTATCTCACTCAGCATTTTGATACTTCAGTTATTAGCTTATTTATTCATTTCAGGCACTGGGGTTTTGTATTTGCTTTTTTCTTTCTCCTTTGCCAGTGGTTAACTTTGTAAGCTATGGTCCCGAGTAAAATCACTAAGAGAGCCTCTGCCCATAACATTTTCCATGCATTGCAATATGGGGAGGATTGGAAATCACAGGAGGAATAGTATTTTTGACATGTTCTCTGCCCTATGGTCAAAGCTTTTCGGTAAACTGATACTTGCTGTGTGTGGAGGAAAGGTTCCAGGACATTAAAATGATTGAGTTCTTATTCAAGCTTGACATGCTTTTGCTTTAAAAATGGGTTAAGTATTCCTAGAAGACACACAAAGAAACAACGCTGGAAGTGAATTTAAAAAGAGAAAGAGAGAAATACTTGAAGGAAATGAGAGGGGAGAATGAAATGCCAAAATCAGCACCCACATGCAGACAGACAGGATCTAGGAAAGTCCAAAGAAACTACACACCCAAAAGATAATAGGGGAAGGGAAAGGAGGAAACTCATCCCCAGGGAAATGCAAATGGCAAGAGGCTGTTAACACTGATTTATCTGGAGTCATGACTGAGAAATATCCCAAAGATCCCCAAGGAGCAGACCTGAACCGTTAGGGCTGCAATATTGCGATGTCCTCATTTTATAGTCAAGGAAGACAAGCCCTTAAGCTGTGAAGAGAACCGTTTAGGATCACACCAAAATCATGTCTGAGACTTCAGCCTACCGTTTTTGTTTTGTTTTGTTTTGTTTTGTTCTTCACTTGCTTGTTTACTTTCATTTAGTGTCTCTTGCTAATTCTCCATTTTATTTCATTTGGAGGCTTTCATTTTAACATGTGTAATCACCGTCTATGTTTCCAGAAAATAGGAGGAGAGTGGGCCGGGGGGGGGGGCGGTTGTGGTGGGGAGAGAGAGAGATTAAATCTTGCAAATGAAAGTAAAGTGATAACAGCAAATAATGGACATGCATATGAAATAAATAAACAAAAAATATCATTTGTGCTGAAAGTGGGCCTAGAAAAGCTTGTTCTGGGAATCACAGGGCAAGAGGTGCATGACAGTGGCTCTGTACCTTTCTCATTCCAAGGCTTTTTTGTAAAATGATTACAAAGCATTTAAAAAAATCATCCTCTTAATTGTCTATAAATCAAAAAAGAAGGAATTGCCCCTTCACGGTTTTTAGCTGTATAACGTGTACTCTGCTACAGGTGTCTTACAAAAATTCTTCCAAAATATTCCTCAGTAAATTCTGTTTAAGGCAGGTTTTTACCTCCATATTGTTGTTTATTTATAAATAAATAAATAGCAATTTGTTTTTAATAAAGCTTAAGTTTATTCTTCATATACGTTTTTCTCTATGGTAGGCTAAGAAGTGTTCGAAATTTTGTTCCAGAAATAGGAGAATGTCACACGAATATGAACTCTTTCCTCCTGATAGTTAATAAAAAAATATGTTTTCTATCGCAGTTCCTGGACCCACATCATACAAAGGTTCACATCAAAGATGCTCACAATCTTTAAATGTGATTCAACAATAATATTGAGGTTGTAGACTTTCATTGTCTCTGATGACATTATAAAATTGCCCTTTTTTTAAATCAACAGAAAAACACGTAAAGCTGGGATCTCCTCTCTGTTGATCTCATAGGTTCCATTTTTTCTGCTCCCTAAGCTTAACAGCAGCTACCTAACTCTCTAAGTTAAGTGATGAAGCAGATACTGTATATAAATTATGTACTTATTGAGCCTTAGAAATCTTTTATACTTTCAGGGATTTTTTAAAAAATTTAAAACATGAGCCAGTCTGTTTTAGGAGCTGTCTGGTAAGCAGCTGTTTCTGTGTTTAGCTTGTTCCCACAACCTTCATCCACAGCCCTAACTACTTTCCATCTCCCATTCTGAGTACAATGCTTATGAAAAGCCTCTAAAAGTCATAACAGTGTTTATTTTGGGGTAGGGCTTCAGTTCTAAAAATTTCTGAGTTGAAGAATAATGCCAGAAAAGGAGTGAAATAACATAGACCAGGATTTCCAAAGACCTAGTTGCTCTCATGCCATTAATTCAAGGAGATTTATAATGATAGTTGCCATTTAATGTGAGTCTACTGTAAGCCAAGCATTCTCAAGACATCTAATCTTGGAATAACCCCGGGAAGTTGTATTATTTTTCCATTTTACATTTCAGGCAAATGGGGTTCAGGGAGACTAGGTCAATCCCTCAAAATTATGATAATCATCATCATCATCTAGTAAATATCAGAGTTAGGATTTGAGCTTGCAATTACCAGAGCTCAAACTCCTGCTCTTTCTACTTTTACATTAGCTGTGATCTAAAGCCTAAGGCTCCTTTGATTCTAAAGGGACCTTTTTTGGACTTCCCTGGTGGCGCAGTGGTTAAGAATCCACCTGCCAGTGCAGGAGACTCGGGTTCAAGCCCTGGTCCGGGAAGATCCCACATGCCGCGGAGCAAGTAAGCCCTTGTGTCACAACTACTGAGCCTGTGCTCTAGAACCCGGGAGCCACAACTACTGAGCCCGAGTGCCACAGCTACTGAAGCCCACGTGCCCAGAGCCCATGCTCTGCAACAAGAGAAGCCACCCAATGAGAAGCCCGCAAACCGCAATGAAGAGTAGCCCCCGCTTGCCCCAACTAGAGAAAAGCCTGCGCGCAGCAAGAAAGACCCAAGGCAGCCAAAAAATAAAAATAAGTAAATTAATTAAATAAAAATAAATAAATTAAAAAAAATAAAGGGACCTTTTTTGGTCCTGTGGTTCTAGTTTGGTCAACATGGGAATTTCTTTCTTGAGTATTTTCCAGAAAAAGATGAAATCATATTAGATATACCCTAGTATCAGTATACTTTATCTCAGCCCATTAAAATAATTGATATCAGGAATAGAAGGTTAAATCAAAACCATAGTATTATATTAGCTGGAATGTCATACTTCTCAATGATTATGTATAAATTGGAGTTCACTCATCCATCCACCCATCCATCCATCCATCCATCCATCCATTTAAGTAATTAAGAACTATTATGGAAAGCCTTGGCCCAACACTCATAGCGGGTGAGGTAACACAGACCTTGGAGCCAGATTTGCTGGGTTTGTACCCCCGCCCCAACATTTAAGCACTCTATGGCTTTGGGCACCTCAGGTAGCATGAATCTCATCAGCACAGAGAGAAAGCTTCACTGAAAACTCACTGCAGAGCCTCGGGGGAAGCCAGATTCCATGACGGCAGCAGCAGGGCTCGTGGCAAGAATCATGGCTTGCAGGCCACCCTGGGTGGTCTCATCTTCCTGCAGTTTGTAGACACTCAGACTTAGGAGCTGTTTCAAGCACACAACCTTGAGAGAGTAAGGTGTTCTTGAAACTCTCTGTACCGAATCTGTGACTGAACCCAGTGAAAACATCTATATAAACGTTTAATACTCTGGCATCACATGCGGAGACCTACTGTTTTAGCCACCAGCAGCTGGAGACAGCCTCATAGACAAATTGCTACCAAGTCAGCCTGTTCTAGCTGAACAGCTATTGTAGACCCTCATAATCTGACTTCATAATGGAGACTGCCACATTCACTGCTGTGCAGCTGACAGAGTCTCGGTGCTCTGGCGGGCTGTCAGGCCTGAGCCTCTGAGGTGGGAGAGCTGAGTTCAGGACATTGGACCACCAGAGACCTCCCGGCCCCACGTAATATCAATCGGCAAGAGCTCTCCCAGAGATCTCCATCTAAACGCTAAAACCCAGCTCCACTCAACGACCAGCAAGCTACAATGCTGGACACCCAATGCCAAACAACTAGTAAGACAGGACAACAAGCCCACCCATTAGCAGAGAGGCTGCCAAAAATCATAATAAGTTCACAGACACCCCAAAACACACCACCAGATGTGGTCGTGCCCACCAGAAAGAAAATATCCAGCCTTATCCACCAGAACACAGGCACCAGTCCTCTCCACCAGCAAGCCTACACAACCCACTGAACCAACCTTACCCATTGGGGGCAGACACCAAAAACAAAGGAAACTACAAACATGCAGCCTGCAAAAAGGAGATCCCAAACACAGTAAGTTAAGCAAAATGAGAAGACAGAGAGATAAGCAGCAGATGAAGGAGCAAGGTAAAAAGCCACCAGACCAAACAAATGAAGAGGAAATAGGCAGTCTACCTGGAAAAGAATTCAGAGTAATGATAGTAAAGATGATCCAAAATCTTGGAAATAGAATGGAGAAAATACAAGAAGCGTTCAACAGGACCTAGAAGAACTAAAGAGCAAACAAACAATGATGAACAAGACAATAAATGAAATTAAAAATTCTCTAGAAGGAATCAATAGCAGAATAACTGAGGCAGAAGAACGGATAAGTGACCTGGAAGATAAAATAGTGGAAATAACTACTACAGCGCAGAATAAAGAAAAAACAATGAAAAGAATTGAGGACAGTTTTAGAGACCTCTGGGACAACACTAAATGCACCAACATTCGAATTATAGGGGTCTCAGAAGAAGAAGAGAAAAAGAAAGGGACTGAGAAAAGATTTGAAGAGATTATAGTTGAAAACTTCCCTAATATGGGAAAGGAAATAGTCAAGTCCAGGAAGCACAGAGAGTCCCATAAGGATAAATCCAAGGAGAAACACGCCAAGACACATATTAATCGAACTATCAAAAATTAAATGCAAAGAAAAAAATATTAAAAGCTGCAAGGGAAGAGCAACAGATAACATACTAGAAAATCCCCATAAGGTTAACAGCTGATCTTTCATCAGAAACTCTGCAAGCCAGAAGGGAGTGGCAGGACATATTTAAAGTGAGGAAAGGGAAAAACCTACAACCAAGATTACTCTAGCCAGCAAGGATCTCATTCAGATTCAACAGAGAAACTAAAATCTTTACAGACAAGCAAAAGCTAAGAGAATTCAGCACCACCAAACCAGCTTTACAACAAATGCTAAAGGAACTTCTCTAGGCAAGAAACACAAGAGAAGGCAAAGACCTACAATAACAAACCCAAAACAATTAAGAAAATGGGAATAGGAACATACATATTGATTATTACCTTAAATGTAAATGGATCATATACTCCCACCAAAAGACATAGACTGGCTGAATGGATACAAAACCAAGACCCGTATATATGCTGTCTACAACAGACCCACTTCAGACCTCGGGACATACAGACTGAAAGTGAGGGGATGGAAAAAGATATTCCATGCAAATGAAAATCAAAAGAAAGCTGGAGTAGCAATTCTCATATCAGACAAAATAGACTTTACAATAAAGACTATTATTACAAGAGACAAAGAAGGACACTACATAATGATCAAGGGATCAATCCAAGAAGAAGATATAACAATTGTAAATATTTATGCACCCAACATACGAGCACCTCAATACATAAGGCAAATGCTAACAGCCATAAAAGGAGAAATCGACAGGAACACAATTGTAGTAGGGGACTTGAACAACCCCACTTTCACCAATGGACAGATCATCCAAAATGAAAATGAGGAAACACAAGCTTTAAATGATGCATTAAACAAGATGGACTTAAAAGATATTTATAGGACATTCCATCCAAAACCAACAGAATACACTTTCTTCTCAAGTGCTCTTGGAACATTCTCCAGGATAGATCATATCTTGGGTCACAAATCAAGCCTTGGTATATTTAAGAAAATTGAAAGTGTGTCAAGTATCTTTTCCGGCCACAACACTATGAGACTAGATATGAATTACAGGAAAAAAACTGTAAAAAATACAAACACATGGAAGCTAAACAGTACACTACTAAATAACCAAGAGATCACTGAAGAGATCAAAGAGGAAATCACAAAATACCTAGAAATAAATGACAATGAAAGCACGACGGCCCAAAACCTATGGGATGCAGCAAAAGTAGTTCTAAGAGGGAAGCTTATGACAATACAGTCCTACCTCAAGAAACAAGAAAAATCTCAAATAAACAACCTACCCTTACACCTAAAGCAATTAGAGAAAGAAGAACAAAAAACCCTAAAGTTAGGAGAAGGAAAGAAATCATAAAAATCAGATCAGAAATAAATGAAAAAGAAATGAAGGAAATGATTGCAAAGATCAATAAAACTAGAAGCTGGTTCTCTGAGAAGATAAACAAAATTGATAAACCATTAGGCAGACTCAGCAAGAAAAAAAGAGAGAAGAGTCAAATCAACAGACTTAGAAATGAAAAAGAAGAAGTAACAAGTGACACTGCAGAAATACAAAGCATCATGAGAGATTACTACAAGCAACTCTATGCCAATAAAATGGACAACCTAGAAAAAATGGACAAATTCTTAGAAAAGCACAACCTTCCAAGACTGAAACAGGAAGAAATAGAAAACATAAATAGACCAATCACAAGCACTGAAATTGAAACTGTAATTAAAAATCTTCCAACAAACAAAAGCCCAGGACCAGATGGCTTCACAGACGAATTCTATCACACATTTAGAGAAGAGGTAACACCGCTCCTTTCAAACTCTTCCAAAATATAGCTGAGGGAGGAAAACTCCCAAACTCATCCTATGAGGCCACCAGCACCCTGATACCAAAGCCAGCAAGGATGTTACAAAAAAAGAAAACCACAGGCCAATAACACTGATGAACATAGATGCGGAAATCCTCAACAAAATACTAGCAAACAGAATGCAGCAGCACATTAAAAGGATCATGCACCATGATCAAGTGGGGTTTATCCCAGGAATGCAAGGATTCTTCAATATATGCAAATCAATCAGTGTGATACACCATATTAACAAACTTAAGGATAAAACCCATATGATCATCTCAATAGATGCAGAAAAAGCTTTCAACAAAATTCAACACCCATTTATGATAAAAACTCTCCAGAAAGTAGGCATAGAGTGAACTTACCTCAGCATAATAAAGGCTGTATATGACAAACCTACAGCCAACGTCGTTCTCAATGGTGAAAAACTGAAACCATTTCCACTAAGATCAGGAGCAAGACAAGGTTGCCCACTCTCACCACTATTATTCAACATAGTTTTGGAAGTTTTAGCCACAACAATCAGAGAAGAAAAAGAAATAAAAGGAATCCAAATCGGAAAAGAAGAAGTAAAACTGTCATTGTTTGCAGATGACATGATACTGCACATAGAGAATCCTAAAGATGCTACCAGAAAACTACTGGAGGTATTCAATGAATTTGGTAAAGTAGCAGGATGCAAAGTTAATTCACAGAAATCTCTTGCATTCCTATACAGTAATGAAGAAAAATCTGAAAGAGAAATTATGGAAACACTCCCATTTACCATTGCAACAAAAAGAATAAAATACTTAGGAATTAACCTACCTAAGGGGACAAAAGATCTGTATGCAGAAAACTATAAGACACTGATGAAAGAAATTAAAGATGATACAAACAGATGGAGAGACATACCATGTTCTTGCACTGAAAGAATCAACATTGTGAAAATGACTGTACTACCCAAAGCAATCTACAGATTCCGTGCAATCCCTATCAAACTACCAATGGCATTTTTCACAGGACTAGAATAAAAAATTTAACAATCTTGATGGAAACCTAAAAGAGCCCGAATAGCCAAAGCAATCCTGAGAAAGAAAAACGGAGCTGGAGGAATCAGGCTCCCTGACTTCAGACTATACTACAAAGCTACAGTAATCAAGACAGTATGGTATTGGCACAGAAACAGAAATATAGATCAATGGAACAGGATAGAAATCCCAGAGATAAACCCATGCACATATGGTCACCTTAGTTTTGATAAAGGAGGCAAGAATATACAATGGAGAAAAGACAGCCTCTTCAATAAGTGGTGCTGGGAAAACTGGTTAGCTACATGTAAAAGAATGAAATCAGAACACTCCCTAACACCATACACAAAAATAAACTCCAAATGTATTAAAGACCTAAATATAAGACTGGACACTATAAAAGTCTTAGAGGAAAACATGGGCAGAACACTCTATGACATAAATCACAGGAAGATCCTTTTTGACCCACCCCCTAGAGAAATGGAAATAAAAACACAAATAAACAAATGGGACCTAATGAAACTTAAAAGCTTTTGTACAACAAAGGAAACCATAAACAATATGAAAAGACAACCCTCAGATTGGGAGAAAAGATTTGCAAACGAAGCAACTGACAAAGGAGTAATCTCCAAAATATACAAGCAGCTCATGCAGCTCAATATCAAAAAACCAAACAACCCAATCCACAAATGGGCAGAAGACCTAAACAGACATTTCTCCAAAGAAGATATACAGATTGCCAACGTACATCTGAAAGGATGCTCAACATCACTAATCATTAGAGAAATGCAAATCAAAACTACAACGAGGTATCACCTCACACCGGTCAGAATGGCCATCATCAGAAAATCCACAAACAACAAATGCTGGAGATGGTGTGGAGAAAGGGAGCCCTCTTGCACTGTTGGTGGGAATGTAAATTGATACAGCCACCATGGAGAACAGTATGGAGGTTCCTTAAAAAACTACAAATAGAACTACCATATGACCCAGCACTCCCACTACTGGGCATATACCCTGAGAAAACCATAATTCAAAAAGAGTCATGTACCACAATGTTTATTGCAGCACTATTTACAATAGCCAGGACATAGAAGCAACCTAAGTGTCCATTGATAGATGAACGGATAAAGAAGCTGTGATACGTATATACAATGGAATATCACTCAGCCATAAAGAGAAGCAAAATAGAGTTATTTGTGTTGACGTGGATGGACCTAGAGACTGTCATACAGAGTGAAGTATGTCAGAAAGAGAAAAACAAATACCGTATGTTAACACATATATATGGAACCAAAAAAGAAAAAAAGAAAAGGTTCTGAAGAACCTCGGGGTAGGACAACAATAGAGACGTGGAGAATGGACTTGACACGGGGAGGGGGAAGGGTTAGCTGAGACGGAGTGAGAGTGGCATTGACATATATACACTACCAAATGTCAAATAGACAGCCAGTGGGATGCAGCCGCATAGCACAGGGAGATCTGTTTGGTGCTTTGTGACCACCTAGAGGGGTGGGATAGGGAGGGTGGGAGGGAGAAGCAAGAGGGAGGGGATATGGGGATATACGTATACATATAGCTTATTCACTTTGTTATACAGCAGCAACTAACACAACAATGTAAAGCAATTATACTCCAATAAAGATTTTTAAAAAATAGAAAAGAACTATTACGGATCAGTTGCTTTTGTAGTCACTGCTCAGAGCTTTCTTTTGCTCTCAGAGATTATATTCTAGATCACTACTGTCCAATAGAACGTTTTGTGTGATGAAAATGTTCTGTATCTGTGGGTTTTTTTGTTTTTTTCTTTTGCGGTACGCGGGCCTCTCACTGTTGTGTCCTCTCCCACTGTGGAGCACAGGCTCCGGACGCACAGGCTCAGTGGCCATGGCTCACGGGCCCAGCCGCTCCGCAGCACATGGGATCCTCCCGGACCAGGGCACGAACCCGTGTCCCCCGCATCGGCAGGCGGACTCTCAACCACTGCGCCACCAGGGAAGCCCTGTATCTGTGTTTTTGAGACCAACTGAGGAATGGAATTTGATTTAATGCTATGTTAAAATTTTATGTTTTATTTAATTTTAATTAATTTCAACTTAAATTACCAAATGTGGCTAGTGGTTATGGTATTGGTCATCACAGTTCTTGAAGATTTGAGGTGGTGGGGAGACAGAAAATAAACAGATAAGCAAATTATTTTTATTTGGATGAGTGCTATGGAAAAAAAGCAGTGTGATATGGTGGAGGTTGGAGTAGTGGCAACATTAATTAGGGTTGTCAGGGAAGTTTTCTTTGAATAAGTTCCATTTTAACTGATTCTTGTGTGAGGATAAGGAGCCAGACATGCCAACAATAGGGGAAGGGCATTCTAGACTGAAAGAAGCAAGTAAAAAAATACCCTGCAGAGAGAAAGATTTTGGTGTGTTCAAGTTACAGTAAGCAGATCAATGTTAGTTAGATCATGGTGAACAAAGAGCTAGTGACATGCAATGATGTTGGGAGGTGGGAGGGGCCAGATAATGTGGAGTTTCATAGCTTGTAGTAAAGAATATGGATTTTATTCTAAATGAAATCCAAATTTACAGATAATATTTAAAAATTAAATCATCCTATAAAATACTTATGTGCAAAGTTGAATTATTAAAGAGGAAATGGGTGGTATTTTGGAGCTTTATTACTTGAAAGAGATTTTTCTACAGTTTAATTGAAAATGAGCCCCGTGTTAAAGAGCTGCTGGTGGTTATGAAATTGTCTTAAAGATTCAAAGAGTCATGTCCGCACGATATTGTAATTACCGATGGCAAACATCTACTTACATAGAATATCCAAAAGAAGAGTAATAGACTCGAGGCATTTCTTTTCTTTTTTTAAAAAATTTATTTATTATTTATTTTTGGCTGCATTGGGTCTTTGTTGCTGCACGCAGCTTTCTCTAGTTGTGACAAGCGGGGGGCTACTCTTCATTGTGCAGTTCGGGCTCTAGGTGCAGGGGCTTCAGTACTTGTGGCTCGTGACTGTAGAGCACAGGCTCAGTAATTGTGGTGCATGGGCTTAGTTGCTCCACGGCATGTGGGATCTCCCCCAACCAGGGCTTGAACCCGTGTCCCCTGCATTGGCAGGTAGATTCTTAACCACCGTGCCACCAGGGAAGCGCAGCATTTCATTTTTAATCTTTGGTGAAGTTAATTTTTAATATCTCTCAGGGCTAAACTGCACAATTATGAAATGCAGATTTGAAAACTCTTTTCTAGGTGTGGCATGATTTGTCATCAGCTGGAAACATATGACGTTTAAACATTTGGTCTATAGCCAGTTTCCAGTGGATAAGTCATCACATCAGGAAAACATATTATAAAAGTAATAAACTCAAGTCATAGCAGAGACTCCTAGATGACCTTTTCAGTCCTGAAAACATTTCTTTACCTGAGACTGGATTTTAAAGATATTATTCTTGAATTTACCAGAAGATCTCGGCTACTGATACTACTAATTCAATATAGGGCCTTTTAGGAGTCACATATCTACTTGGGCCAGCACAGGGAGAAGTTGTCAACAGTACCCTAGTCAGCATAGAAACTACATTACTTACAGTAGTTCTCTTGCCAGATAAATCATAATTCATGATTCTGAATTCAACCAATATCAGTATTGGTTGAAAAGAATATAACAAAATTGTGTCATAAAATGGTTGGAAAAACTGCTAAAAATGTTACTAAAATAAGCAAATCGCTAAATTATGTAGACAATACAAACAGATTATTATAGCCCTACACCCTGTCTTTATTGTGGAATTTGAAGTCACTGGCTTATATTTAACGTCTCTTTCAAATACAGGTTTTTAAGATTTACAAAGCCATATTTTTAAATGATGTGAACTTTTCAATATTCATAGGGTATTAAATGTTATTTTGCTTTATCATTTAAAAAATGCAAATAAATTGTAAAACTAAACTGTCAAAGAAAACTGAACTGTCAAATTCATATTTAGGACTTTTCTTATAATAGTAGGTCAGTTAGTACTTTAGGTGTAAAGAGGAAGAGAGAAAGAGAGAGAAAAATCCCATTTCATTCTTAACCAAATTAATTTGTGCTTATGAAGATGTCAAACCTTCATTTTACCCAGTAAAGCATTTTTGGTGTGGTAATGATGTTCCCCCTAGTGTATTTACGTAAAACTAAAATGATAAAAAAAAAAAATCCCACTTTGTAACTAAATGTGGACCTGTAATTGTTTTAAAACTTTAAACCACAAGCAAGGCAGAGGCATGGTCTCAGTCTTAAATTTAGAATAAATTAAAAAAATACATCGATGTTCTTTGTTTCAAATATATTTTGGAACACAGCAGACCACATCCAACCTAGTTAAATTATCTGAATGTATTTTGGGGGAAGAGAAAGGAGTCTGTTCGTTTTAATATACCTTCAGAAATATTTTACTTCTTGATGATGACAGCAGCTCTTGCTGACAACTATTAATACATTATAAACACCCCATCAGAGTTATATAAAAACATGTCAGTTTTAAAGAGAACATCTTTGACAGCAAATTTTCTGATTGTGAAACAGCTGTGCCTTCAGTACAATGCATTAAGTAGTTTATTCCTTTTAGATAGTTAAATTGTGCATGAAATGTTGCTGGCGCAAGGGCTCCAAATCTGGCCTGATTAGCGAACATCTGTTACATTGGAAAAATTCATGTCTACCCTAATTAGCTGTCAGGCTGATGTACATCAGGCCTGATGGTGAGGGATCCTGTGCTGTTTAAGTCAAACCAGGTTCCCCTCCTCTCCCGTCACCTGCCCTTTCAAATCTCTTCCTCTCGTGTGTTGCTGCAATTAGAGATGGTTGGACATACAATGGAGCAGGCTACGGTCAGTTATAGTCCCATCTGTGCAATATTTTTATTCCCACCAAACTTGGGAGCTGAGACATAAAGTAGTTCAATAGCAGTGAGGCTGTTAGACCTGTTAGGTCTATGACATTTGATAATCCTGGCCCCAAGAACTTCATTTGAAAGACTCGTAGAATCCCGAAGTCACCATCTGTGGTGACTGAAGGGTAATCTATAGCTTCTGAAGAATTGATCTTTGTTTTGTTTGTTTTGAATAGGGGAAGCTCTCAGCTGACTTTGCAGAAGTGACATATACTGTATGATCAGGTACTAAAAAGGAACAAAAGAAAAAGGAGCAGAGTGTTCTGAAAGTGGGATTTTCATAGCTGAATATGTTGTGGCTATAGACAGCTATAGGAGGCAATTGAAACCAAAAGATCTGATTTTATCAGGTTTATTAGGCCATTGTACACAGGGTTTTCCAGTGTCAGTAAAAACTTTCGTTGACCTGTGGGTGAGCATAAATCATAACTTCTTGTTCGAGCTCGCGGTAAACTGGAAAATGCAGTTTGAAGTGTTCTTGAGCTGGTAAAATCCTCATTTGCTCTGTTACAGCCGTTTATATGAGCTGCATTGCCCGGGGCCAAGTTCAGATTCAACCTGAAAAAGATTAAGAATATATAAGATTACAGCATCAGATTTTATTAGAGTGTGATTTGACCTAAGAAGAATGAAAAATCAGCCCTTTGCTGACTTAGTATCATCCTTTCAAGATAATTCAAGTACAGGATTATTATTATTCCCAAGCATACGTGAGGTGTAATTACAATGTATGATAAAGTTCAGTAATTGAGGACATGCTTTATGAAATGCTTGATGCGTGAAGTTATAAATGGGGAAACTTATTTACCCAGAGCATTCAGGATTTTTAGATGAACTCACACAGGATCACATGTAGAATTCTGAATGTTTTTGTTTTAGAACTCTAGCCAAACTGGACTTGAATTTTCTGATCTAAGTGGGCTTCCTCCCTCCCTTCCTTTCCTTTCCTCCTTCCTTCTTTCTTATGATCTTTCTTTCACCTTGAAATACTTTTCCTATCCATCCAAAGCTTACCTAATAAAGCCTTTAAGTACGGTCTCAAACACCAACTTTTCTATAACACTATCAACCTAGTTTAAAGGAAAGAGCAAAACTTAGTGAAATTACTATGCTTTATACTTCATACTTACTTGCATCATCTACCTCTTCTCAACGACTGACATTTTGCATTTCTTTTATGATACTTGCCATTTCTAATCTTTTATTTAGATATCTGTATGCCGTAGAGTACCTCTGATCTCTTATACTAGACTATAAGCTCCTTGGAGACAGGCAATTCATTATTTATGCACCCCATAAAGTGTAGTTCATAATAGGTGCTCAGTTAATGTTTTTTGAATGAATATAATTTGGCTCAGATCGGAAATATTCAAAAGCAGTGATAGGTTTCTGGGTGAAAGTGTGCACTAGAACTAAGCTCTGTGAACCCTGAACACTCACTGGTATTTCCAGCTGCCGGGAGACAGCCACCACAGGCCAGCTGGGGGCTGAGAGAGGCTGGTTTCAGAGATTTAAGGTGTCTTGTAGGTATGGTACTGGAAACATCTACCAGCATTCCACTAAAGTGAGGAATGGCCAAACTCCTTCTAATAGAGCCACCCGGACTTCCTAAAGCATTCAGAATTGTGATCCCAGGAGGACACTGTGAATCCTGCTGGTCTTGGGCTCGTCCCAGCTTGTTCAGGATTTGGATTTGGGTTGCCGTCCTGCTTGGAGGTTCAGAGATGCTCTGGAACAGACTGGGCTTCAAGTCTGACTTCCTCTGTCCCCTTCTGCTTTCCAATGACATTCTCTAGAGTTTTCCACACTGGCGTGTAGGTTTATCAAGAGCCAAGAGTATAGGAAATACTATAAGAACAGAAATTTTATGCTTAATTTTGTAGTTTTTGGAGAAACTAAACAATTTACATTTTTAAACATATGCCAAGCTTTTGGAATATTGTTCATTCTATTTTGAAAACTGCTTTGTAGTAAATCACCAAAAGACAAAGAATTGCAATGTGATTTCACTGACTTGATAAGTACCTTTTGAGTAATTTCTTTTCTTTTTGAAAAAAGACGTATTAAAAGTTTCTTGAATTTTATTGCACATTAAAAAAATTTTAATACAAGGTGCATTGCTCATTTGAATATAGCAGCTACTTTCCATTTTTGCCCATGGGTACACTATCTGCCCTTGAAATGCATAGAAAAAACACTAAAATGGAGGCCCTTGGATGCTTACCAGGTTAGATTCTCAACCATTATCATCATCGTCATCATCGCACACCCCAAAATCAACAACCACAATCATAATAGCTGACGATCTTTATTTAAACCTCTAGTACAGCCCACTTGCCATGCGATATTCTTACTGCTCACAGGCTCTGTAAGATTTATCATCTCCACTTTACAAATGACAAAATTTAGACTCAGAGAGATTATGTGATTTGCCTAAGGCTACACAACTAATAAATAACAGAGCCAAAATTCAACTCATACCTGACCTCAAAGTAGTCAGTTTCCTCGAGTAACTGCCACTTGAGGAAATCTCTTTTCATATTTTAAACCCTTATTATTTTATTTATAAATATTATTAATTACTTGTCTTTTTAAGCTACTCTGAAGACTAAGAATATTTATTTGGGTAAATGGCATTGTTTCCCAAAAAGGGCTACGGTTTTTATGTATCTTGCTTGCTTGATGGTGGCAAGTCCAATGGAGTAGTTTTACAAGAATTTACATGGTATTTTATTCATGCTGTTACATTTGATTGGGCAAGTCTAATCAATGTATATATGTAGTTCAACCCAAACTAGTAAAGATTCTGAAACCTCCTCTTTGGGAAATTTCATCTTTTAAATTACAGTCTCTGAGGCCTGGATTCCAGTAAATGCTAATCTTTCTATGAGACAGACCATGAGGACTATAATAGGAGACTTTGAAATAGTTTTGAGATTCTGACACACTCTATGGTCATACGGTTGCTGTGTGTGTTTTTGACTAACTTGATAAATAAAATGAAAGGCTTTTTCTGCAGTTAATAAAGAGTGATACAACAGCAATATTTACTATGCACTATGCCAGCAACTAAATTAACCAGTAATAATTGTTTTCGGTGGTACCAATCAACAGCTGAGAAAAAAACCCACAGGTCATTACATTTATCAAAATTAACGATAGTTTCTCCCCACCCTCCTGTATACCACTCTCTTGATCACGCTGCATTTCACATACACACACACACACACACACACACACACACACACACACACACACACAGGAAAAAATAGCTAATTCTTCTCAACGTTTGTTTCTCTGGAAGCAGTCTTAGAAACTTTTGAGTATTTTGTATTGGTGAGATAGCAAATGTCTTATTGCTATTCCAAGCCTGTAATTTACTCTGGAGACTGCTGATGCCATCCTTTCATAGAATCATCCCTGTCATGTTGCAGATGGCAACAGAAGGTCACTCCCTTCCTGGAGTGACTTATTCTCCAAGTCTGTCAGAGAATAGATATCAAATGCATGATTCCTTCAGAAAATGGTTGCATTCAGGCCACCTAAAACCAGGTAGGGAATAATTACCTCCTTCTGCAAGCTTCACTTTGCAGAAAATGTAAACCCTTTTAAGAGGATTGTGCAGCTCCTATGGAGGCTGAGCCCTCAACTTTCAGCTGAGCAATGAATGGCATCTGGAAGAGCTAGCATGGCCATCATTGGGCCCCAGTCCTCTGGACAGTGTCTCGGTGTCTGGGGACGGCCTTCATTGGGCAGCATGGATGACAGCCCTGGAGACTCTGTCAGTGGAGTAGTCTATGTTGATGTTGATTAAGATGATCATAGCAAGAGGCAGCTGATAAAACTTTTCCCTGGAGTTGACACTGTTGCTTAGTACAGAGTAGTAGGGAGTAAGGTACTCAGGGCAGGTCAGGGCGTAGGGGGGAGGTAACTCCTGACAAAATGAAATGCCTCATTAGTGATGACTTGAGGGGTCATGTGGGGGAAGAATCCCAGAGTCATGTGTCACCACCATGTATTAGGTCCATAGTTATGGACACATCTGGGCTCTACAGGCCAAGTCTCAATTTCTGTTTAAGAAATGCTTTTCTACAGACCTAAGAGTAAAAGATGAGCCTTGCTGTGCAGTAAAAGCTGATAGGGGATGGAGTGGCTGTTATCACAATGGATCTTTTCACTAAATTCACAATAAAATTGTTTACCCTTAACTTTGAGCACATCACATACATGTGTGTCTGATACTCTTCTTTCTTTGCTGCTGTGGAAATTATGGTGTCTGAACCCAAGCAAGGCAGGAATGTTCATGAGCAGAGAAATCCAACTTTGTTCTTAAGCCTAAATGATCAGTCAATTCACTCAAAACTAAAAGATGGGCCCTCTGTAGACACAGCCCTAAAATAACCCTCACAGTCAGCCAATATAGAGATTAAAATTAAACTTAGATTTTCTGACACTCCACTCTTGTTTTCTCACCACTAGATCCTCCCAGTTCACTGAGAAATCATTAGGTTTACACTATAAGCCAATTCTCCTCGAAGCCTGACAAATTTATAGCTTCTCAAAACATGGACGCCAAAGCAGAAGTTATCAATTATTGTCAAGGTGTCTAACTTTTAGCTGGGAATACATTGATATAGATATGTGATGGCATCTGTAATTCTAGCAGTCCTCAAGGGAATATCCACGGATGATTTTTTGGAGCCCTCTCTAAGATAATAAAATAGGCTCTGGTCAGACACACTGTACCTCATACAGTATAACAGCTTTCGACATGAATCTGGAACATGATTTACATTTGAAAGCACCAGATCAATATTTGAGGAGGGATTATTTTTTATCAACTCGGCTCTAATTCTCTGAAATATAAAGTTATTTTTTAAATGTCAAGACCAACTACACCCACACTGGCATGGAATGGCTTTGTCGAAAAAGTTGGAAAAAAATTAAACGTAAATTTTGTGTTGACATAATTCAGGTTAAGTCTAAAAAAGAAAAATACTTACTTTTGTAAAATGAGAGGCTATTTTATCACTCAGAGAATGTCACGTCAATTGTAAAGCCATCAGCCCCAAGGTTTGGTGGTGATTGCTTCATATTTACTGTTAGTCCGGCGATGGGGATGGTACTTCTACAGTCTTTGGACAGACTAGTGAGTGTGACATTTAAAGTGTTGATTTTTGCAGCACTTATGTTAATTGTTGTAATTTTCCTGATGAACCACCATTCTGGTTTCCTGATGCAGCCAAGATAGTTTTACATTTTCTATGCAGGGCCTCTTTGCCATTTGGTCTGTGTAGTGTCAGCTTCGAGTGCTACTGAAAGCAGACAAAATTGCAAGCAAATTGCATCAGATTGCCAACATTGTGAAAAGGTAAATTGCTTGCAAATCTATTTAAACCACTGCCCTATTTTCATCAGCTTCAGTACTTGGTATTCATGATTGCTTAATTGGCGACCTTTCCTATTGTGTAGTGCTTTATGGTGTAATGGAAAGCGATCTTTACCAAACCAATTACCCTTTTTTTCTCAGCACTACATTATTGCTGTGATTGCAACTGCCAGTCCTTTGTAAATGAACTTTCTGATTTCAATGATGTTTTTAAAATGTAAGATAGAAAAAAGTGGCATTCATATTGTGCGATGTTCTATTTTGAAGCCTCTTTGTAGCCACTATTGTCTGGGAAAATGGACTGAAGGGTTACACAGTACCTACAAATATCCATGTAACTATTATTAATATTATTATAATGTCCTCCTTTGTACTGCAGCTCAATTAGGAAAGGATAGGAGAAATATTTTGTCACCCTGTCAAGTGCACAGGAAGTGCATTTGAGGCTTCTTTTTTGACACATACATTATCTCTAGTAATAAGAGGAGATTTTTTTATAAGGAGTGGTGATGAAGATATAAAATCAATTTAAATAAAATTTACATTGCTAGTTTTGTGGCTACTCAGCATTTAAAAAGGAACCTTAAATGATTCAAATATTAAGACTTGGAATAAAAGCTTAATTTTATAAGAGAAAGTTATGAGCAAGCTGAGAAATAGTGAATTTTTATGATCTCAGGTTCTGAATATAGATGACAAAACACAGCAAAACATGACTATGTTATTAGTTCAGAGCTAAAACTATGTATAATGTAGATATATAGCCTGAATTGTAACAGAACTAAGAAGGCCTCTTTTTAAAAATTCTCATAAGATATATTCTATAAAGTTAGCATCCACATGAATTCTCACAAAAATGAGGCACAGAACGGTACTGAATCCTGTTTATGTATTTTTATGTGATTTAGAAAATTATATCATTACTCATAAGTGTATGTGCAGAAAGGGAGCTACAAGTAATTTAGTCATTCCCTAATACAGTAAGTGGAAATGGATGCATCATTCTACCCCCTACAGTTAGAAACTCTATTGTATGAGGGACATTTTGCAAAGATTTCTTTTACTCTATCCTCTCATTTAATTAGGAAAAAAATGGAGTTTAGACAAGGCTTGCCAATGATAATCAGGTGATTGTTGATTTTAGTATCTTTGATGTAATGTAATGATTTATTTACAGCACAGCATCTTATTCTTTGAAAGCAAAGAAATGCGTTTATTATCTGCTGCTTATGAAAGTGTTCATAACAACCAATTTCACTGTGATATTGAGGTCTAATACAGTTATTATTTTGTATAGGCAACATATATTCTTTTGGAACAATTAGACCCATGATTCAGTTTCCAAACTTTGAGTGTCCTGCTAATTGGGAGCAGGACCCAGAAAAACTCTTACCTTGAGGAGGGACTTTATTAAATAACTCTTGTGGAAAGACTTTTAAGACAATTTTATTTTCATTTATAGGGGAGAAACATAGAGTAGCACAGACGTTACTATAAGAGGTTGGTTGTGAATGCTCATTCTCCTCATTCTTCTTTATAGACCAGTACTTGTCCTGTGATGGTGAAATGGATAACAACAACAACAGCTAACAGAGCCCAGGCTTATGATGTGCCAGGCTCTGTGCTAAGCTCTTTAACTGACCCATCTCATTTTAACCCTCCCACCAATCCTATCGGGAAGGTACTAGTATTATTCCCATTTTATAGATGAGGCAACTGAGGCTGAGGAGATTCAGAGGCTGACACAGGACATGCAGGTCATAAGTGATGCATCTGGGATATGAACCTGGGCAGTATGGCCCTAGAGCCTGTGTTCTACTGCCTGAAGAGTTTAGTTTCCCAGTTTCTAATTTTTCTTTCTTGAACTAAGGAAGGAAAGCTGCTTGGCTTACATAGAATCTAAATATCTGATTTTCCAGAATATTTAAAGTAGCTATTGAGAAAATAGAGTGTACCCAGAAGTCTTTCCCTCTTTTCACCTCTTTGTACATGGTACAGATTTGGCACTGATATTCATGTTTTACATGCAAAACTCTAAGAAACTCAGATGTTCAGATTCAGCTTCTGCATGCAAAAGAATTCTTATGCATGCCAACACTCACAGACGGTCCTGCAACTATTTCTCCTTCTCCTTCTTCTTCCTTTGGAAAGAGGGACCTGAATACTGTAGGAATAGTAAATATCCAGCCAGTCCCTCTTATCACCTCTGTTAAATAATGTACGCTAGAATTATTGTTGGAGTTTGTTTGTTGATGTTTGCAAGTAACTCATTTTAGTCCAGAGCTCTTTCAGAGTAATTGCAGTAAGAATAATTAACAGATTTCTTCCTGTAATGAGTAGGGTTGGTGGAGCTAGGGGGTGGTGCTGGAATGAGGTTGGGGAAATGGGAGTTGTTTCCACTTCAAGTAATCTGCAAGTAAATTATAGCATGAAGGAAATGTTCTTTGAGTTTGTACATGAGACATTTGTCAAATGGATGTAAGCAGAAACCTAGATGTTTTCTTGTTTAATATTCCAATCCTAACTCAGCCATGGACAGCCAGTGGGGAGCCTTGTGCATATTCTCTAATCTTTTAAATGGCAGGTAACAGCATGTTCTATCCCAGAGGATCACATATTAGGCTCAGTGATCAAAATGTTGGGGAAACTTGGAAAAAAGCAGGAAGCTGGAGAGCACTCTATCTATATCTTCCCCTTTACACAGACTCATATACCAATTTCTGGATTTACCACAAAGATTAATACAGGGTTGAAGGATTGGTAAGGGGGGGGAATATTAACTTAGAAAAGGATCATTTATATAAGAATTTATGACGTCTTTATTTAATAAATATCCTGAGTAGATTTAATACCTTATTTCATTTATGAACAAAAAATAGTGTAATGTTTTCAGTTTGCTCACAGTTGTAGGAATGTATCTCTTGTGTTGTGCCCTTCTGTGCTGCACTACTGCTGCAACTCCTTGCACTCTTGCGGGGCGTGAATCTGTGAGGATCATCTGTTTTCTCTCATCACATGTTCCTTCATAACAAACAGCATCCATTTACTCCAAACAAGAATAAGGAATAAGCTAGATTGAACATGCAGGTACTAACTGACCACTCACGGATATTAAACTTTTCTTTGACTTGTATGATGCAATGTGCTTTCATCATTCATAATGACATCATTCCTTCCTAGGAAGCAGAAATTCTCTGAGCTTAGTTGCCTTCACTCTTTCTCTTTAAGAAGATAAACTATGAAACATCCTCACAAGAAAAATAACCCACAACTCTTATTTCTAATTAATAAATGATTTTTCTGAGGTGCGCCGTCAGAAAGATCATAAAATTTAAAAACAAATGGAAATGGTATGCTGTAGACAAGACAATACAATTTGTGGAACAGGATCAACAATCTGAGATATTCAGATTGATAATCATTGGTTCTGTATATTTTAGGGAGGATTATCTATTTGATATGCTAGTAAAAATAATCATGTTTAGGGCTTCCCTGGTGGCGCAGTGGTCGAGAGTCTGCCTTCCGACGCAGGGGACACGTGTTTGTGCCCCGGTCCGGGAAGATCCCACATGCTGTGGAGCGGCTAGGCCCATGAGCCATGGCCGCTGAGCCTGCGCGTCCGGAGCCTGTGCTCCGCAACGGGAGAGGCCACACAGTGAGAGGCCCGCGTACCACCAAAAAAAAAAAAAAAAAGAGTCAACTGAAAAAAAAGATTGTAAAGACAAGAATTATTACTGATTCCCAGTCAGGGATGTATAGTAAGAAGTGGCTTCACAGAAACCTGTGGAGAATTCTAAATCTTACTGTGCATGATCAGGCACTTGGGAGCTTGTTAATGATAACACAGCCCCTTGTTGGTTTTCTTAATTTCTAAGATGCACCCTTCCCTTCCCTTCTCTCCTTCCCTCCTTCCTCTTTCCCCTCCTCCTCCTCCTTCTTCTTGTTCAACTGGAAGCCAGTAATGACTTCCAGACTATCCCTGTTAGAATCCCAGATCCACTACTTACAAACCATCTTAGAAATGCTGCTTAATCTCTCTGAATCTCAGATTCATCATTTATTAAACAGGGGTGGTAACAGTATCTCCCTCATAGAGTTACTGGAACTATCAAATGGATTAATAGATGTCAAGTACTTAGTGCAATAGCTGGCTCATAATAAACCCTAAATAAATATTAAACATGATTTTTTGTTGTTGTTGCGGCCTCTCCCGTTGTGGAGCACAGGCTCCGGATGCGCAGGCTGAGCGGCCATGGCTCACGGGCCCAGCCGCTCTGCGGCATGTGGGATCTTCCCGGACCGGGGCACGAACCCGTGTCCCCTGCATCGGCAGGCGGACTCTCAACCACTGCGCCACCAGGGAAGCCCTTCAGTTGACTCTTGACCAATGAAAGATTCATTACATTTTAGCTTCTGGGTGGCAAACGTTATTGTCAATCACATAATGGTGTAGCAGATGGTATTGGTATCTCAACATAAGCAAATTTCCACGCAGCAAGAAGCTATCGATGGAGACCCCTATGTAAAAATACTTCCTTTCTTTCTCTTAAGATGGATTTTTCAAGGGCTCTTCTTAAGTTAGCTGAGCAGCAGAGAGAAAAAGGCAAGACTCAGGAGAGAGAATGGTGTTAAAATCCAGGGAGATGGACCCCAAGACAAATTTAACGTACTACTTCTGCCCGGGTCCCAAATGATACAGGCACTCATTCTATTTAACGTGTACTGTATAAGAGGATATTTAAGGAGAGATGTTTTTGAGATGCCCTCCACTCATGCTTAGCTATTTGGGAAGTCATTCCAAAATCAAAATGGGCTTTTCTCACACCCAAAAATGTGTATGAACCAGAGTGATGATTTCTCAGCAAGGAGAATCTTCAGTCTTGGAGACATGGGTGGAGGAATCCATTCAGTCATTCAGTGAACATTTGCTGAGTACTTTTTATGAGTCCAACGCTGTAGGGGCACATAGTGAGAGTCACAGCTCCTCTCTAAGAGCCTTGTATTCTGGTGACATGCTTTGGAGTCAGCTACAAAGGCACTTCTTTTAGAATGCAGTGCTATCTGGAAGAAAGAATTTTCTTTTAATTAAATAAGTCAGTTTGAGAACCATGTATGTTTAAATGGGAGTGGAAAAAGCAGAAAGTTGCAGACCGAAGAATAAAATTTTGCATTAAATGGAGACTTGCTTTACCTAGGATGGTTCATTATAAAAAGTGTGCCAGTACATTTAACACATTAAATTTCACATGCCAATATTTATTTCTACTTATCATTTTAATAGATATAAGGCAAATTTCATAATAATAATTTGTTAAAGAATATAGTTAACTTGACTTGATTCCTAAACTTCATTTTGACATTCAATGAATATTTAATCTAAAATTTTAACTGGCCTGTGTTTTAAAGTATTTGCAATTTAGATTAATGTTTCTAAAATAAAAGATTGAGACTTTCTTACTTAGGATATCCTTCTAAGATAAAGCCCTGAATGCTTCCAGCATTTTACGATGAAATTATCTTATTTTGGCTTATTTATAAATGTGAGATAGACTTTTTCAGCACTCTAAGTAATATCATAAGTGTTGGGTTTTCACAGACTTGCTGAGATTTTTTTAAATATCTATTTTAGGGATATCTTACCAACTCACAGCATTTTAATGAGCAGCTCACTGTTTGAACAGAGCATTTTTGAAACAAACTCAGTAGCCAGGCATGCTGAACACTGCTGTCTCTGGAACCCTGAGCACCACATAACTCATGGGTCTGGCTACCATGAGATTGAGCATGAAATTTCACATCAAAGACCTCCATGCCTGAGGAGCAGAGATGCAAGGGGGTGGTGTGTCCAGGGCAAAAGAGAATGCACAAAACAGGCAGAGTTCTTCCTGGTGTATTCAGAGACTAGATGGAGTTTCTGCAGGCCAGGAACCTTTGCAGTTGCTGCTCGCTCTGGAAATAACAAACTCTTGTGGTCACAGCTGCAGTAATAGAGGTGTGATCCCTGAAAGACCCAGGGATACCTTGTAATAAGCAGGCTGTACCTTGAGGCAGGGCTGGCTTCCTGGGCATACAGGCTGTGTGGTAGCACAGGGCCCTATGCTTAAAAGCTGTCCATGCTCGGCTTAATGTTCTGTAGTCACTGTTCTGAAGTTCTTAGTAATTTTTAAACAAGAAGCTCCTTATTTTCATTATGTAATAGGAGGTTTATTTTTTTATTTTTTTCATATATATATGTATATATCTTTATACTTAATATAGTTTTCTTTCTTTTTTTTTCCTGTGTCTCTATTTCTATTTTGCAAACCAGTTCATCTGTACCATTTTTCTAGATTCCACATATATGCGTTAATATACGATATTTGTTTTTCTCTTCTGACTTACTTCACTCTGTATGGCAGTCTCTAGATCCATCGACGTCTCACAAATGACCCAATTTCGTTCCTTTTTATGACTGAGTAATATTCCATTGTATATATGTACCACATCTTCTTTATCCATTCGTCTGTCGATGAGCATTTAGGTTGTTTCCATGACACTTGGCTATTGTAAATAGTGCTGCAATGAACACTGGGGTGCATGTGTCTTTTTGAATTATGGTTTTCTCTGGATATGTGCACAGTGGTGGGATTGCTGAGTCATATGGTAATTCTATTTTTAGTTTTTTAAGGAATCTCCATACTGTTCTCCATAGTGGCTGTATCAATTTACATTCCCACCAACAGTGCAAGAGGGTTTCCTTTTCTCCAAACCCTCTCTAGCATTTGTTGTTTGTAGATTTTCTGATGATGCCCATTCTAACTGGTGTGAGGTGATACTTCATTGTAGTTTTGATTTTCAGTTTTTTAATAACTAGTGACGTTGAGCAGCTTTTCATGTGCCTTTTGGCCATCTGTATGTGTTCTTTGGAGAAATGTCTGTTTAAATCTTCTGGCCGTTTTTTGATTGGGTTGTTTGTTTTTTTAATATTGAGCTGCATGAACTGTTTATGTATTTTGGAGATTAATCCTTTGTCTGTTGATTTGTTTGCAAATATTTTCTCCCATTCTGAGGGTTGTCTTTTTGTCTTGTTTATAATTTCCTTTGTTGTGCAAAAGCTTTTAAGTTTCATTAGGTCCCATTTGTTTTTATTTCCATTACTCTAAGAAGTGGGTCAAAAAAGATCTTGCTGTGATTTATGTCAAAGAGTGTTCTTCCTATGTTTTCCTCAGGCTTTGTATCCTATTCCATTGATCTATATTTCTGTTTTTGTGCCAGTACCATACTGTCTTGATTACTGTAGCTTTGTAGTACAGTCTGAAGTCAGGGAATCTAATTCCTCCAGCTCCGTTTTTTTCCGTCAAGATTGCTTTGGCAATTCGGGGTCTTTTGTGTCCCCATACAGATTTTAAGATTTTTTTGTTCTAGTTCTGTGAAACATGCCATTGGTAATTTGACAGGGATTGCATTGAATCTGTACATTGCTTTGGGTAGTATAGTCATTTTCACAATATTTATTCTTCCAGTCAAGCACATGGTATACCTCTCCATCTGTTTGTATCATCTTTGATTTCTTTCATCAGTGTCTTATAGTTTTCTGACTACAGGTATTTAACCTTCTTAGGTAGGTTTATTCCTAGGTATTTTATTCTTTTTGTTGCAGTGGTGAATGGGATTGTTTCCTTAATTTCTTTTTCTGATCTTTCATTGTAAGTGTGTAGGAATGCAAGAGATTTCTGTGCATTAATTTTGTATCCTGCAACTTTACCAAATTCATTGATTAACTGTTGTAGTTTTCTGGTGGCCTCTTTAGGATTTTCTATGTATAGTATTATGCCATCTACAAACAGTGACAATTTTACTTCTTTTCCAATTTGTATTCCTTTTATTTCTTTTTCTTCTCTGATTGCTGTGGCTAGGACTTCCAAAACTATGTTGAATAATAGTGGTGAGAGTGGACATCCTTGTCTTATTCCTGGTCTTTAAGGAAATGCTTTAAGTTTTTCACCATTGAGAATGATGTTTACTGTGGGTTTGTAGTTATATGGCCTTTATTATGTTGAGGAAAGTTCCCTCTATGCCAACTTTCTGGGGTGTTTTTATCATAAATTCGTGGTGAATTTTGTCAAAAGCTTTTCCTGCATCTAATGAGATGATCATATGGTTTTTATTCTTCAGTTTGTTAATATGGTGTATCACATTGATTGGTTAGCTTTCATTGAAGAATCGTTGCATCCCTGGGATAAATCCCACTTGATCATGGTGTATGATCCTTTTTTTTTAATGTATTTATTTTTGGCTGCATTGGATCTTCGTTGCTGTGCGTGGGCTTTCTCTAGTTGCAGCGAGCGGGGGTACTCTTCATTGCGTTGTGTGGGCTTCTCATTGCGGTGGCTTCTCTTGTTGTGAAGCACAGGCTTCAATAGGTGCACGTGGGCTTCAGTAGTGGTGGCACGCAGGCTCAGTAGTTGTGTCTCCTGGGCTCTAGAGCACAGGCTCAGTAGTTGTGGTGCCCGAGCTTAGTTGCTCCGCGGCATGTGGGATCTTCCCGGACCAGGGCTTGAACCTGTGTCTCCTGCACTGGCAGGTGGATTCTTCCCCACTGTGCCACCAGGGAAGTCCCTGATCCTTTTAATATGTTGTTGGATTCTGTTTGCTCCTATTTTGTTGAGGACTTTTGCATCTATATTCATCAGTGATATTGGTCTGTAATTTTCTTTTTCTGTAGTATCTTTGCCTGGTTTTGGTATCAGGGTGATGGCGGCCTTGTAGAATGAGTTTGGGAGTGTTCCTTCCTCTGAAAGGTTTTGGAAGAGTTTGAGAAGGATGGGTGTTAGCTCTTCTCTAAATGTTTGATAGAATTCACCTGTGAAGCCATCTGGTCCTGGACTTTTGTTTGTTGGAAGATTTTTAATCACAGTTTCAATTTTATTACTTGTGATTGGTCTGTTCATATTTTCTATTTCTTCCTGGTTCAGTCTTGGAATGTTATACCTTTCTAAGAATTTGTCCATTTCTTCCAGGTTGTCCCTTTTATTGGCATAGAGTTGCTCATAGTAGTCTCTCATGATGCTTTGTATTTCTGCGCTGTCCATTGTAACTTCTACTTTTTCACTTCTAATTTTATTGATTTGAGTCCTCTCCCTCTTTTTCTTGATGAGTCTGGCTAAAGGTTTATCAATTTTGTTTGTCTTCTCAAAGAAACAGCTTTTAGTTTTATTGATCTTTATTGTTGTTTTCTTTGTTTCTATTTCATTTATTTCTGCTCTCATCTTTATGATTTCTTTCCTTGTACTAACTTTGGGTTTATTTGTTCTTCTTTCTCTACTTCCTTTAAGCATAAGGTTATTTGAGATTTTTCTTGTTTCTTGAGGTAGGCTTGTATTGCTGTAAACTTCCCTCTTAGAACTGCTTTTGCTGCATCCCATAGGTTTTGGGTTGTTGTGTTTCATTGTCATTTGTTTCTAGGTATTTTTTGATTTCTTCAGTGATCTCTTGGTTATTTAGTAACGTATTGTTTAGCGTCCATGTGTTTGTGTTTTTTATGTTTTTTTCCCTGTAATTTATTTCTAATCTCATAGCATTGTGGTCAGAATAGATGCTTGATATGATTTCAATTTTCTTAAATTTACCGAAGCTTGATTTGTGACCCAAGATGTGATCTATCCTGGAGAATGTTCCGTGTGCACTTGAGAAGAAAGTGTAATCTGTTGTTTTCAGATGGAATGTCCTATAAATATCAATTAAATCTACCTGGTCTATTGTGTCATTTAAAGCTTGTGTTTTCTTATTAATTTTCTGTCTGGATGATCTGTCCATTGATGTAAGTGAGGTGTTAAAGTCCTCCACTATTATTGTGTCACTGTCGATTTCCTCTTTTATAGCTGTTAGCATTTGCCTTATGTACTGAGGTGCTCCTAGGAGGTTTATTTAAAATTTAAGGACGTCTCATTCTAACAAAGCCACTAACAACATACACGATGGAGGAAGGTCTAGAAATTATCACAGGGCAGCTGTTAAAAAAATGAGGAATGGTTAATGGACAAAAATATAACGTGATCAAGGGATAATGCTATATAACTGTCTTGATCTAGTAGAACTACAAATGGTTACCTAGGGAAGGGATGAGAGCTCCGTGGCTCTGTTACTGCAGTCTTCATCTTTGAATAAGGGTAAAGGGATTCGTATATATCAATGGTGTTTGAGTGTTTTTGATCATGACCCTCCGTAAGAAATACATTTTATTCATGATCTTGTATATATGTGTGCATATATATATATGCACACATACATATGTACCTATATGTATTTTATGTATACATGTATATTTTACACAAATTTCATGAAATAACTCTTACCTTTATCCCACATGGTATGCATTCTGATATTTTCTGGTTTTTTCTCTTCCACTGAAAAAATAGGGCTTCCCTTGTGGCGCAGTGATTGAGAGTCCGCCTGCTGATGCAGGGGATGTGGGTTCATGCCCCGGTCTGGGAGGATCCCACATGCCGCAGAGCGGCTGAACCCGTGAGCCATGGCCGCTGAGCCTGCGTGTCCCGAGCCTGTGCTCCACAACAGGAGAGGCCACAACAGTGAGAGGCCCACGTAAAGCAAAAAAAAAAGAAAAAGAAAAAAAAGAAAAAAAATGTTGGTTCCTATCCACTACTAATTCAATCTGTTGTCCAACTAATGGATCACAAGCCACAATTTGAGAAACTCTTATATAGCATGAGGGGTTGCAGTAGATAATTCTTAACATTTTTCTAGCTCTAAGATTGTAATTTTCAAAAGTTAAAAATTGCAAGTTACCCAACTGGTGACTGAGTGTATGCCTGAGCAATTCAGTAGCAAAGTACAAAGAGCCCTCGACTAATTTGGGAGACCTGTGTTTGAACCCTTGGTGTGCTACTATTTTAACACCTTAAACAAATCTATTTATTATTCTTTCTCAATATCTCAGTCATATCTGGAAAGATTTGTTAATCCAGAGAGTTTTTTCCTTTTAATAACAAATAACAGAATGCTTCATCTCCCAAATAAAATTTTATAGTATATAAAACTGTTAAAAGTGGGACTGCTGTGGTGGAATCTTGGGATGGTTGGGGGTCTTACATACCCTGCTCATCACTCTGAACTCCTCCTCCTAATTCCCATCCATAGACCCATAGGACTCCAGTGAACAGAGTTTGAAAACCACTCTACTCAATAACCCAATCTTAGACTTTGCTCTGGGGACTACTGGTGAGCAATAGTGATCAGAAATGAAACCAAAGATGCAATGTCTTTCTCTCTGTTTTTCATTCAGTTCAATGTTTTACTCTCAGAGAATGAAAACACAACAAAACGAGGCTCTTTCTGTCCAGTTCCCTGCTTTATCTTCAACATCTAGCACAGTACCTAGTATAAAACAGGTGCTCAATACATATTTACTGAACAAATAAGTCACTTTTTAAAATGTATCGAAGTGACAAGTGTTTGGTGGGGGATATTTATGAAGATTCTGAAATTGTAAACAGATACAGATTTTAAAACTAGGGTTCATGCCTTATCAGGTTGATTTTAATAATATTGATACGTATTTTTGTTGTGAAATTGGACATTGATATCTCTATTTTATAGATAAGAATACCAGCCCCTCATGAAATTCATGGACATAACCTAGCTATTTGCAGGCAGGAATTATGATCTATAGTTATTGAATTTCTGATGTGTTTATTGGTAAGCTCTAGGAAGAATCTCCATGAGGACATCCTAGTATTCAACGGATGAATGGGTTGCATCTTAGTTCATGACTTTGTAGAGCCCTTTAAAACATTGGTATTTTGTTGAGTGGTATAATTGATAAAAAGAAACTTGCACTGTGCCAATCACTTGCCTTTATAGGCTCACCCATTTCATTCCTGAATATGACAGCCTCACTGTTAGTAGCAATTTGTTTCATAATATTGTGGTATGATTGAAAGAAGATAGGAAAGAAATAAGGTCATGTGGATTTTTTTTCCCCTTAATGGAATTACTACTCAGAAAAAAACAGTGCTTTGGTTGGGTAAGTTCTTATCATGCCAAGTGAGCTTTTCAAAATGTTATGTCCCACTTGTATCACTAACTATATTTTTGAGATGACAGGAGATGAGTGAAATATAAAGCTTATGGTTACACAGGGTACTCATCTTCATGCACAACTTCAGCATTAATGTAACCTTTAAAATGTAACCTTTAAAAAGTGCAGTAGTTATCAGCAGCATGACCCATATCAAAATGGAACTGCCTGTCAAGCCTTGCTCATTTGATGCATGAAAGTTCTATATTTTCCTTCACAGGCATACGTTACAGTACCTTTACGGTGGCCCGCACAGCATGCCAATGTAGAACTTCCATAATTGTAAATTCTGAGTCAAGGGTATAACTGCTGGCATTTATCTATTTAGGTGGCTCAGAATACACAGATGCTTTGAAATAGTTTCTTACTTAAAATGAAATCAGAACATCCTCTCAACTAACATGCACATCTTTAAACTACGTTTGAGCATTCTTATTACTCTCCTTCAATACAATTTAGAGCTGTTACGGACATACTTAGAACCTACTTAAGTTTGGGGGGATATTTTATTTGACTTAATGCATATACTGTACTGAAGCCAGTTAACTACTTTTGATACGACAATGTTTTCTATCACAAGCCTCAAAATAAAAATTGCTCAGGGCACCAAAACACATCAGAATAGCAAAATGCTCTAAGTGAGGAGGGCCAGAAAAAAGGCTATTTCACTACTGGATAAAGTGACTTAACTTTAAACAACATGAAGTTGTCAACTTTCAACCATTTCTGAGCTACGAAAGTAGCAGTTTTATGTAGTTCAGTCTATATTTCTAGGCACTTGTTGCTTGCTTCACCATTATGATCTCCTAAGAAAGTCAGAGTTGCCCCAAGTGGGAAGAAAACGGGGAGTCCAGATGTTCTCAATGGAGTTCACTCTGCCTTCACAGAAATACAAAATACTTAAATAGATACTCAGTGGATCCGTTTCTCAACCTTCAGTTATTCTGGAAAAAAAGGTAGAGAGTACCCTGAAAAAATTACCAACAATTTGTTTCACCAAATATTTTTACTTTCTGGAAAAGTACACTAGGGAAATAAGATTATGGACAAAACTTAGTCTACAATGTTAATAGTTTATAATACCAAAGATTTGAATATAACCTGAAAGACCAGTAATAGGAGTTTGGTTAACTATAATCCTTCCATAATACAAAATGAAAGGAAGTATCTATCAAATGGAAAAGAAGTTGGTGAAAAAGTATTTACTTAAAGGATGCAAAATAGCTTCACATTACTATCTCATTGAAGACATAAATATAGATATATGCAAACATAGACATATTTAAAAATATATAAACATGATACATAAAAAGACCAGAATCACATACACTGTTGTTAGTGATTATTTCTGGGTGTAAGGTTAAGATTTGTGGACGATTTTGAAGCCTTATCTTTCTTTATTTGTATTTTCTACAATGAATGTGTATTAATTGTATGATAAGGAAAAAAGTAAAATAACACAAAGAATATTTAGTTAATTTTCCCACTCATTTTCAAAAAACATCTGATTTATAAGTTAAGGCAATTCCTGAGTATTTGCATAATGGGGGACCCTTAGCACAGACAAAAATCAAATGGAACATTATCCATATGGGAGTTTCCCTTGAAGTTTAGGAGAGTCTGAATCACCAAGAGAAAAAATGACAAGAGAGGCAGAGAGATGGAAAGCAAACCTCTGGGAAGGGACTGACAGCAAATTAGCAAATTTAAGTAATTTTCTACATCCCTTGTACCTTTTAAATCCACCCATTTTGGGTTGTTTACCTTATACCACTGAACAGTAATTAAGTTGCTAAAGAAGGCAAACAAAGTTAATTGGCAAACAGGAAACATTCTACCTGGGAAGAAATTAAGTGGGGTTAGTTGAACTTAGTTTTGGAGATATTTCAGAAGCATTATTTCTTCTGCTATCTCTTGCCACAGAAAGAATGATTTCAATGGCCAAAAGACATTGGAACTTCATTCTGAAAAGACAATGTATAGAACAAATTGATAAAACAATGATTTCATAAGGCGAATGAACATGATAGGACAAATGAATGGAAATAGGATTTTTATGGGAAGGATAGTGAACATATGGAAATATCTCTTAGGATAAAAATAAAAGTAGGAGCCAGTGGCTGACTCACACAGAGAACACATGAAGTTCTCAGTATACATTTATGGGTTGAATTTTTTAAAAGAAAGAATGAATTAATATAACTTCATCTCATCACTTTAGGGACCAGATCTTTATAATTTATTCACAGTAGCACTGATTTAAATTAAACTAGGTATGATTACATGCTACATAGCAAAACATTATTAAATTTTGTGATTGGGGTCAAGTTATGTTCACTTTAGTATAACAGTTTATCTGTTCAGTCGTTCCTTCTCTTATGCAACTTTATAATATTTAATTCAGAAGTTAAAAATGAAACTTATATGTACACTGTAGAGTATATAAATATATAAGAAAGAACCAAAGACCCATAAGTCACAAAGAAAGAGAAACTGTCAAGCATCCATTATTTCAGAGTATTCACTAATGTAATAAACTACTAATATAGTTTTCATTAATATACTGTGAATTGGTTCTAACAAAGGAAATGCAGCTGAATATTTGTTATGAGGCTAGATAAGGGAAAAAGGATAACTCTTCTACCATTTGGCTGAGCAAATGTAAACATCTGTGTACTCCTTGTACGAAAGTGAAAAGTTTAGAGGTAAAATAAGTACTTGCCTTCAGTTACCCATCCGTTTGTGTATTGTACAGTATGAGTATTTCATGAGTGCACAATTCATTTGGTATCCACAACAACCTCAGGTATGGGTGAGGTGGCAGTGGTAGTAATCTGCAAAAATCAATCTTTGTCCTTAAGGTGCATGCATGTTGCAGCATGTGTCAGAATTTCATTCCCTTTTAGGGCTGAATAATATTCCATTGTATGCATATACCACATTTTGATTATTCATTCACCTATTGATGGACACTTGGTTGCTTCCATGTTTTAGCTACTGTAAAGAGAGCTGCTTTGAGCATAGGTGTACAAATATCTGCTTAAGTTCTTGCTTTCAGTTCTTTTGGGTATATACCCAGAAATGAAATTGCTGGATCATATGGTAATTCTATTTTTAGTTTTTTGAGGAACCACCATAATATTTTCCAGAGCAGTTGCACCATTTTACATTTTTTGCCAACAGTTCAATTTCTCTGTATCTTTGCCAACATTTGTTATTGTCTGCTGGTTGTTTTTGATAGTAACGATCTTAATGGACATGAGGTAGAAACTTATTATGGTATCTCTTTATGCCAAGTGAACATAAACCAGTCACAGAAAGATAAATACTGTATGACTCCACTTATATGAGATACTTAGTCAAAATCATAGAGACAGAAAGTAGAATGGTGATTGCAAGGGGCTGGTGAAATAGATAATTGTTTAATAGGTATGGAGTTTCAGTCTTACAAGATGAAAAGAGTTAAGTGGATAGTTGGTGGTAATGGTAGTATAACAATAGAAATATACTTAACACTACTGAAATGTACCATTAATATGGTTTAAGATGGTAAATTTTCTGTTACATGTTTTTCTACCACAACTATGAATGAATGAATGTAAGAAAACCACCAAGTTTTTTTTTATTTTAAAAAGAATTAATCCTTATGTATAAGAAGAAATTGAAGCAAAGCCAGTGAGTTAACATGCCTGAGAGTAACATCATAAAAAGAGTACTGGTTACCTAGCCATCACTTTGAAATGATAACATAAAGTAATGTTTGATTATCTGAAAAAACTTGAAGAGGGGAGACTGAGTCTACAGGCCACAGAAATCTGAAGGTAGTAGATACCTATATTGTTGTGCCATCCATTTTAAAGCCATTTGTTTTAGTCTACAAGTTAATAGACTTTGAAATATTAAGTTATACATTTGACATATGTTCAAGTATACTATTGGAGATCTTGTGCACGGTCCTTGATATTTCATCTTATTGTCAACTGATAAGTCAAATTCCAATTTAAACAACACCACATTTACATCATGTTCATACTGATGTGGTGGAATCACCTGTCTTTCTTGCATTTCAGAGGTGATCCGCTTTGACTTTGTGTATCCTTATCTTGTCTTTTAGAACATTTACTCTCTGGATCAGCATTCTTGCTGGTTTTTCTCTGCTGTGGATGTGGAGGGAGGCATGGAACAGCATTGTGTGTGCCTGACAATTTTTTTTTTAATAAATTTATTTATTTATTTATTTATTTTTGACTGTGTTGGGTCTTCGTTGCTGAGCGTGGGCTTCCTCTAGTTGTGGTGAGCGGGGGCTACTCTTTGTTGCAGTGCATGGGCTTCTCTTGTTGCAGAGCCCAGGCTCTAGGCGTGCAGGCTTCAGTAGTTGTGGCATGTGGGCTCAGTAGTTGTGGCTCATGAGCTCAGTAGTTGTGGCTCACGGGCTCTAGAGCGCAGGCTCAGTAGTTGTGGCACATGGGCTTAGTTGCTCTGCGGCATGTGGGATCTTCCCAGACCTGGGCTCAAACCCGTGTCCCCTGTATTGGCAGGTGGATTCTTAACCACTGCACCACCAGGGAAGTCCCTGTGCCTGACAAGTTTTAATTACCCTCCTGGTTTTCTGCCAGGACCCAGCAACCTCAGGTTCTAGATCCATGATATTTTATAACAGCTCCAATGTATATTAAAATGGATCTGAATCATCATGGAGAGCAATATTTAGATCAAGAGATTTAGACCTACCTGGAAAGACCCAGTTAGGTATCAGAATATCTAGCTTAAGAATAAAATGATTTGGAGCAATTTGGGAGACCTCCCTGAAATCACTGATCAACTTATTTGATCATATTATAATATTTAGATCTAGATAATTTTCCATTATGCTAATTTTGAAACCCCTCTTCAAATCTGACAAAGAGATCTGGCAATTTAGATGCTACTCTAAGCACTTAATATGAGAACTAATCTGATTCTCACAAGCGTAAAGGGTAGGTGCCGTTATTATCGCCATCTTACACTGGACAGCACCTGGCACAGCAAAGCTAAGCAACTTCCCAAAGTCAAACCACAAATAAGAGGTGGGGCTAAGCGTTGAATCGAATCATTATGGTTCCAGAGTCTGGGCACTCAACCACTGCACTCCCTCACCTTTCTCAGAGATCAGGGGTCCCTAACCTTTTTCTAGAACAAGCACAACAAAATTACTCACAGGGAGAAAATGGCTATTTACAAAATTTGAGCAGGAGAAACTAATCTGCCCAGATCGAGAAAGCATTTGGGGGACATATAAATATAGCAAACCCACCTGGAAATGAAGGCTTGAGCATCCCTTGCCTGAACTATCTCAGCCGTGTCCTCGGTCCCTTTGACACTTTTGCCAGAGTTCTTGTTCTGGGAAACAGTCATGCTAAGCTCCTTCTAAACAGGTTCATGTGTATGTGTGCACGTGTGTGTGTTCCCTGCTCCCTGCCACATACACACAGGCTCCGCATTGTCTCTGTTCCTGGAGACCTATGAACTGACCTAACCTCACCTCCATCCTAGCTCCTCCTCTGCCATCCTTCTTTGTGTTGGTCTCCGTGAGTACTTCCTGTTGCAGGACCTCACACCTCCATGTCCTGAGAGTGCAGGACACTCTCACACCTCCATACCTCTCTCTGCTCATGCTGTTCGCACTGACAAGGACACCTTTCTTCTCCATTCTCCCAGGTCACCGTGGAAAATTTCTGCTCATCATTCTTCCTTTCTTTCTTTTTTTTTCTGCTCATCTTTCAAGGTCCAAATGAAATGTCTGTTATTTTTTCTTTGTTATTTTCTGGAAAGCCTCTTTCTTCTCCAAGCAGTGTGGATCCCTTTCAACAGTGTTTCCGTAGCACTGCATACTTTTATGAAAAACTTATTACAGTGTATTAAGATAATTGTTGACCTGTCTCTTTCTCCTACTTACATTCAGCTTAAGAAGTGGTCATAACTTCCTCATCTGTATCCTCAGCATCTATCAGAGCTTGGCACAGAGGAGTTTCTCAGTAAATAGTTTTAAATTATGTTTGGTGCTATTGGATATGATTTTTATGGATAATTATTATCTGCTGGCAAAATAAAATGTCAAGGTCCATGTATGGGTGTTTATAGCAAAAACAAAGCAAAATAAAAACCCGCTCCTTGAAATACCTTGAGCCTTAATGCAGTGGTGTTTTCTTTTTTACAGGAAGTTAGAGAAGTCCTTTGTGAATTTACCTCCTTAACCATTTGAAAATTTCTAAGATATCAATCTATATTCTAGTGTGCAGGTTTAAGAAAAAGATAACTTTAAGAATCAAACTCTAGGAATTGTGGCATTCCTCCATATAGGAGAGAATGTCTGTGTTGCTCTCCACATACATTTTAAAGTTAGTTGTCATTCTTTTGTGATATGGTCATAAACAGTGATCTCAGAGAGGTCTCCCCAACTGTGGTAAATCACTTGCTTTGTTAAGATAAACATTCTGATACCTAAATGGTTTCATTTCCTTCCAGGTAACAGTATAGAGTAACATCGTCTTATACTATTGGTCAGTCAGTCGTAAGGAAAAGGTGTCACTGGATCTATTCCACTATCTTTTGTTCAGCGCCTGCGTCTGCTGGGGGCTTAGGTGCCACACGCCTTGGGCGGAAGCAGGCCTTTCACCCAGCCAGCAAGGGCTTTCCCTGGAGTTGAGCTGCTGGCAGAGGCAGCCACATTGCAGCCAGATCCACACACAAAATGCTTTTTCCCCAGGCAACTGTTTCCATGTTTCTCCTCGGTCCCTGATGAGCAAATGCCTCCCAGAATAATTCTCTCCACTGGCACACTGTGAGCCAGAACCTCTTGTGGGCTCGGAAAGGGAAGCTCCATAGACTTTTGCTCCAATGTGTCGAGTCAGGGCACACATGGCCCCAGTTACAAGATAAATGGTGTTGTGGAAACAAGTCAGGTTAGCCAACAACCGCCTGAGCACCACATCAGTGTCTTTTCTGTAATTATTGCATTTAATACAGCTAGTTACTTGCACAAAAGAGCTTCCGGATACGGCAATTTCCACTGGGGGCTGTTTAGGAATGTACAGGCCCATCATTTAGCCCTGATATTGTTGGGTTGTCAGAATTGATCATAGCTCTTGACAGAACACCTCTAGCTTTTTTTTTTTATGGAGTGCCTCAGAGTGACATTTCACATTGTTTAAGTAGGAGTGATCTGTTAGTTTATATTTTATCTAAAACTGCAGATCAGAGGACCTCCCTCAGGGCCTAACTACATGAATCCTTTTCGCATGTTATAATTAATAGTGGAGCCCAGAGAGAAATTCATAACAAGGGGCCGAAGAGCTGGGCAGAGCAACTTGTCAAAAAGAAGGAAATTCCACTACAGATTAGCTTATTTTTAAGCATGTCAAGCTCTACATACAAACATGATCTATTGCTTCCTTGTAATGTCTGTTTGAGCCCACATGCTCGGGGCGGTGTCAGAGCCTGCTGTAAATTTTGTCTGAGTCAGGGCAATTCTGATTGATCTCTGAGTGTAAAATCGATAAGAAGACACTGTCATTTTCTTAAAGGATGAGCTAGAAAAGGAAAATAAATTAAGACTCCACTGAATGTCTATCTCCAGTGCTCATTAATTCAGTGTGGTTTGTACTTTGTTAATGTTATGGCCACAGCTTTAATCTTCCAGGGGCTCTTCCTGTGGCTACTTGCCAGCAGACATTCTTATGTTATGTATATTTCATCGGAATTGGGCTTGTGGGGGGCTGCATAAAATGGTCGCCCTCTTTTCTCTCTTAGCTCCTGCTTAATCCATTTTATTATTTTGGAGAAATACATCACCATGGATACTGATTAAGTTTAAAATGGACGGAGCCATTCTCTCTCAATCTCTCTCTCCTTTTTCTTCTCTCCACCCACCCCCCCTTCATCAGGAGATAGACTCATTTGTCTTAAATAGTCTGGACAAATAATAACTACCAAGCATTTTGCCTTACATAATAAACTGTGTGAAGATTAATCTTCTATTTCTCTTTCTCCCTCCTCCTCCCTTCTCCCTCCTCCACCCCTTCCCTTCCTCTCTCCCTCTCTCTCCCCCCCCTCACCTCTTTCTCACCTAAGGCTTTTTTTCTGCACGTTTTAAAAGTTGTTTCTGTAGATTTCCTCAGCCTTAAAATTTCTTGCACATCAAGATTTGTCCCACATTGTTTCAAGAAATAGTAACTCTTCCAGTATCCTAATAAAACACACGCACACAAACAATTTAAATGTTTCATGGTTGTTTGTTGTGTTTGCTATCATAGAGTCCCAAACATGTCCCAGGCCTTCAGGTTTTGCATTTTGCTCCTCAGGAAGAGAGAAAGGGAAAGGCAAGGCAGGTGGGATATCCCCTCCTCCTTATTTGTAGTCTGCATTAAATACAATATCATAATACTTACGTTTCCCTCTGCTATAGAAACTGAACGTTTAGTTTTGTCTCTAGCTCTGTCTTTGGCTTCTGTGAATGGAGATCGTGAATCAAGTGTTTTTCAGACATTCCTCATTTCTGATGCATTTTGAATACCTTGCACATGAGTTATACACTGCGGTCACATCTCCAGTAATTGTTCATGGAAACCCATGAATAGGAGACTGGTTCCAGAAGCCTTTTATTTGTTTGTGAAAACTTATATTGACTAAATAGAATTTTGTTTAGGTTTCTCAAAAATGCAGAGACCAAAAAAAGGAGGAAGTGGTTAAAAAATCTAGATCTATTTGTTTCAAAAGGCATTAAATTCATATTCATGAAGGGTGTTTGCTTTCTTTAACAAAGCATAGCACATGCCAATTAATTATTTCTCAGGAAAAGGTCACTTAGGGGACTAACTCTGTATCTCCCATCTTCCCAATTGAGTGTGCTAAATGAATAGATTTGCAAATTTAATCTACAAGCGACAAGTACTTGGCCTTGAAATTATTTGTCTTATTCATCTTTTTTTAAACATTAGTCTTTACTTATTATGGAGCCCATGATACAGTGAGATAACATCTTGAAATTTGTAAATAATGTGTAACGATTTTAGGATTAAATTTGAGAGGAAACTGTGTATTAAGGTAATATATTTACTATGTACATCCCCTCCCACCATCAGTATGATGCTGTTGTAATTCTTTACCAAGGAGACTGCTTTCAGAGAGCTGATGGACATCTGAAAATGACTGCAAGTGATCACTTTATTTTAAAGTTTTGCTTTTGTTTCTTAAACCTGAACATTTAAGAGTTTTTTTTTTTTCTTTTGAAGGACATAAGTTTGATGAGACATTTAAATGGCTATTTTGTATCCATGTGGAAGCCCATATTTGCTGAGGGGCACTGTTACCCATGTATCCATTCCCTGGTGCCTGCTGTGTGCCTGGTGCTCCGTTGTAGATGCTAGAAAATGGAGGGGATGAGTGGGAAACTCTTTACCTATACATTACAGATGACACCTAACTCACAGGGTAACTACAAGGGTTGCATGTATATAAAACAACTAGAATATAGGAAGTTTTCATAATAATAGTTCCTCTTGGGACTTCCCTGGTGGTCCAGTGGCTAAGACTCTGAGCTCCCAAAGCATGGGGCCTGCGTACGATCCCTGGTCAGGGAACTAGATCCCACATGCTGCACCTAAGAGTTCACATGCCACAAGCATGCCGCAGCTAAAGATCCCACGTGCCGCAACTAAGACCCAGCACAGCTAAATAAATAAATAGTTCCTCTTCCCTGTATTTAATGGTTGATGGTGGCCTTAGGCAATCATATGTGGAGGAACCTCAGCTCTCTCATCTATAAAAATGAGGTAATACTTCTTATCATGCAGAATTGCTGAGAATTTGAGTGATCATGTATTTTTGTGGCAACACCTGATACATATTGTGCACTCAAATAATACTGAGACCTTCAAGATGGCGGAGGAGTAAGACGCGGAGATCACCTTCCTCCCCACAAATACATCAGAAATACATCTACATGTGGAACAACTCCTACAGAACACCTACTGAACGCTGGCAGAAGAACTCAGACCTCCCAAAAGGCAAGAAACTCCCGACGTACCTGGGCAGGGCAAAAGAAAAAAGAAAAAACAGAGACAAAAGAATAAGGACGGGACCTGCACCTCAGAGAGGGAGCTGTGAAGGAGGAAAAGTTTCCACACACTAGGAAGCCCCTTCACTGGTGGAGACGGGGTGGGCCAGGGGGAAGCTTTGGAGCCATGGAGGAGAGCGCAGCAACAGGGGTGCAGAGGGCAAAGCGGAGAGATTCCTGCACAGAGGATCGTTGCTGACCAGCACTCACCAGCCTGAGAGGCTTGTCTGCTCACCCAATGGGGCGGGCGGGGGCTCAGAGCTGAGGCTCGGGCTTCGGAGGTCGGACCCAGGGAGCGGACTGGGGCTGGCTGCGTGAACACAGCCTGAAGGGGGCTAGTGCACCACAGCTAGCCAGGAGGGAGTCCAGGAAATGTCTGGATCTGCCTAAGAGGCAAGAGACCATTGTTCGGGGTGCGGGAGGAGAGGGGAGTCAGAGGACTGCCTAAACGAGCTTCAGAGGTGGGCGCGAGCCGTGGCTGTCAGCGCGGACACCAGAGACGGGCATGAAACGCTAAGGCTGCTACTGCAGCCACCAAGAAACTGTGTGCAAGCACAGGTCACCACCCACACCTCCCCTCCCGGAAGCCTGTGCATCCCGCCACTGCCAGGGTCCTGTGATCCAGGGACAACTTTCCTGGGAGAACACACGGCGTGCCTCAGGCTGGTGCAACGTCATGCCGGCCTCTGCAGCCGCAGACCCGCCCCACACTCCATGCCCCTCCCTCCCCCCCAGCCTGAGTGAGCCAGAGCCCCCAAAGCCCCTGCTCCTTTAACCCCGCCCTGTCTGAGCGAAGAACAGATGTCCTCAGGCGACCAACGTGCAGAGGCTGGGCCAAATCCAAAGCTGAACCCCGGGAGCTGTGTGAACAAAGAAGAGAAAGGGAAATTTCTCCCAGCAGCCTCAGGAGCAGCGGATTAAATCTCCACAATCAACTTGATGTACCCTGCATCTGTGGAATACATGAATAGACAATGAATCATCCCAAAATTCAGGTGGTGGACTTTGTGAGCAACGATATATATATATTTTTCCTTTTTCTCTTTTTGTGAGTGTGTATGTGTATGCTTCTTTGTGTGATTTTGTCTGTATAGGTTTGCTTTTACCATTTGTTCTAGGGTTCTGTCTGTCTTTTGTTTCTTTTTTTTTTGGTTTCTTTTTTTAAATTTTTTATTATACTTTTCAGCGCTTGTTATCATTGGTGAATTGATTTTTGCTTTGATTGCTCTCCTTTCTTTCTTCCTTTTTTCTCTTTTTTAATTACTTTTTAATATTTTATTTTTAATAATTTTTTATTTTAATAACTATTTTATTATTTTGTTTCCTTCTTTCTTTTTTTCTCCCTTTTCTGCTGAGCCGCATGGCTGACAGGGTCTTGGTGCTCTGGCCGGGTGTCAGGCCTGAGCCTCTGAGGAGGGGGGACCAAGTTCAGGACACTGATCCACCAGAGACCTCTGGGCTCCACGTAATATCAAATGGCAAAAGCTCTCGCAGAGATCTCCATCTCAGTGCTAAGACCCAGCTTCACTCAATGACCAGCAAGCTATGGTGCTGGACACCCTATGCCAAACAACTAGCAAGATACAAACACAACCCCACCCATTAGCAGAGAGGCTGCCTAAAATCATAATAAGTTCACAGACACCCCAAAACACACCACTGGACGTGGTCCTGCCCACCAGAAAGACAAGATCCAGCCTCATCCACCAGAACACAGGCACTAGTCCCCTCCACCAGGAAGCCTACACAACCCACTGAAACAACATTACCCATTGGGGGCAGACACCAAAAACAACGGGAACTACGAACCAGCAGCCTGCGAAAAGGAAACCCCAAACACAGTAAGTTAAGCAAAATGAGAAGACAGAGAAACACACAGCAGATGAAGGAGCAAGGTAAAAACCCACCAGACCAAACAAATGAAGAGGAAATAGGCAGTCTACCTGGAAAAGAATTCAGAGTAATGATAGTAAAGATGATGCAAAATCTTGGAAATAGAATGGAGAAAATACAAGAAACATTTAACAAGGACATAGAAAAACTAAAGAGCAAACAAACAATGATGAACAGCAGAATAAGTGAAATTAAAAATTCTCTAGAAGGAATCAATAGCAGAATAACTGAGGCAGAAGAACGGATAAATGACCTGGAAGATAAAATAGTGAAAATAACTACTGTAGAGCAGAATAAAGAAAAAAGAATGAACAGAATTGAGGACAGTCTCAGAGACCTCTGGGACACCATTATACACACCAACATTTGAACTATAGGGGTCCAAGAAGAAGAAGAGAAAATGAAAGGGACTGAGAAAATATTTGAAGAGATTATAGTTGAAAACTTCCCTAGTATGGGAAAGGAAATAGTGAATCAAGTCCAGGAAGCTCAGAGAGACCCATACAGGATAAATCCAAGGAGAAACACACCAAGACACATATTAATCAAACCATTGAAAATTAAATGCAAAGAAAATATATTAAAAGTAGCAAGGGAAAACCAACAAATACCATACAAGGCAATCCCCATAAGGTTAACAGCTGATCTTTCATCAGAAACTCTGCAAGCCAGAAGGGAGTGGCAGGACGTATTTAAAGTGATGAAAGGGAAAAACCTACAACCAAGATTACTCTACCCTGCAAGGATCTCATTCAGATTCGATGGAGAAATTAAAACCTTTACAGACAAGCAAAAGCTAAGAGAATTCAGCACCACCAAACCAGCTTTACAACAAATGCTAAAGAAACTTCTCTAGGCAGGAAACACAACAGAAGGAAAAGACCTACAATAACAAACCCCAAACAATTAAGGAAATGGTAATAGGAACATATATATTGTTAATTACCTTAAATGTAAATGGATTAAATGCTCCAACCAAAAGCCATAGACTGGCTGAATGGATAAAAAAACAAGACCCATATATATGCTGTCTACAAGAGACCCACTTCAGACCAGGGACACATACAGACTGAAAGTGAAGGGATGCAAAAAGATATTCCATGCAAATGGAAATCAAAAGAAAGCTGGAGTAGCAATTCTCATATCACACAAAATAGACTTTAGAATAAAGACTATTACAAGAGACAAAAAAGACACTACATAATGATCAAGGGAACAATCCAAGAAGAAGATATAACAACTGTAAATATTTATGCACCCAACATAGGAGTACCTCAATATATAAGGCAAATGTTAACAGCCATAAAAGGGGAAATGGAAAGTAACACAATCATAGTAAGGGGACTTGAACCACCCCACTTTCACCAATGGACAGATCATCCAAAATGAAAATAAATACGGAAACACAAGCTTTAAATGATACATTAAACAAGTTGGACTTAATTGATATTTTTAGGACATTCCATCCAGAAACAACAGAACACACTTTCTTCTCAAGTGCTCAGGGAACATTCTCCAGGATAGATCATATCTTGGGCCACAAATCAAGCCTTGGTAAAATTAAGAAAATTAAAATTATATCAAGTATCTTTTCCGACCACAACGCTATGAGACAAGATATCAATTACAGGAAAAAATCTGTAAAAAATACAAACACAAGGAGACTAAACAATACACTACTTAATAAACAAGAGATCACTGAAGAAATCAAAGAGGAAATCAAAAAATACCTAGAAACAAATGACAATGAAAACACGATGACCCCAAACCTATGGCATGCAAAAAGAGCAGTTCTAAGAGGGAAGTTTATAGCAATACAATCCTACCACAAGAAACAAGAAACATCTCAAATAAACAAACTAAGCTTACACCTAAAGCAATTAGAGAAAGAAGAACAAAAAACCCCCGATGTTAGGAGAAGGAAAGAAATCATAAAGATCAGGTCAGAAATAAGTGAAAAAGAAGTGAAGGAAACAATAGCAAAGATCAATAAAACTAAAATCTGGTTCTCTGAGAAGATAAACAAAGTTGATAAACCATTAGCCAGACTCATCAATTAAAAAAGGGAGAAGAGGGCTTCCCTGGTGGCACAGTGGTTGAGGGTCCGCCTGCCGATGCAGGGGACATGGGTGCGTGCCCTGGTCCAGGAAGATCCCACATGCCGCGGAGCGGCTGGGCCCGTGAGCCATGGCCGCTGAGCCTGCGCGTCCGGAGCCTGTGCTCCGCGACGGGAGAGGCCACAACAGTGAGAGGCCCATGTACCGGAAAAAAAAAAAAAAAAAAAAGGGAGAAGACCCAAATCAACAGAATTAGAAATGAAAGAGGAGAAGTAACATCTGACACTGCAGAAATACAAAGAATCATGAGAGATTACTACAAGCAACTATATGCCAATAAAATGGACAACCTGGAAGAAATGGACAAATTCTTAGAAATGCACAACCTTCCGAGACTGAACCAGGAAGAAATAGAAAATATAAACAGACCAATCACAAACACTGAAATTGAAACTGTGATTAAAAATCTTCCAACAAGCAAAAGCCGAGGACCAGACGGCTTCACAGGCAAATTCTATCACACATTTAGAGAAGAACTAACACCTATCCTTCTCAAACTCTTCCAAAATATTAGCAGAGGGAGGAAGACTCCCACACTCATTCTACGAGGCCACGATCACCCTGATACCAAAAGCAGACAAAGATATCACAAAGGAAGAAAACTACAGGCCAATATCACTGATGAACATAGATGCAAAACTCCTCAACAAAATCCTAGCAAACAGAAAGCAGCAGCAGTTTAAAAGGATCACACACCATGATCAAGTGGGGTTTATCCCAGGAATGCAAGGATTCTTCAATATACGCAAATCAGTTTGTTACACCATATTAACAAATTGAAGGAGAAAAACCATATGATCATCTCAATAGATGCAGAAAAAGCTTTCAACAAAATTCAACACCCATTTATGATAAAAACCCTCCAGAATGTAGGCAAAAAAGGAACTTCCCTCAACATAATAAAGGCCTTATATGACAAACCCACAGCTAACATTGTTCTCAATGGTGAAAAACTGAAACCATTTCCGCTAAGATTGGGAACAAGCAAAGGTTGCCCACTCTCACCACTGTTATTCAACATAGTTTTGCAAGTCCTAGCCACAGAAATCAGAGAAGAGAAAGAAAGAAATGGAATCCAAGTCGGAAAAGTAGAAGTAAAACTGTCAGTGTTTGTAGATGACATGATACAGTATATAGAGAATCCTAAAGATGCTACCAGAAAACTACTGGAGGTAATCTATGAATCTGGTAAAGTAGCAGAATACAAAGTTAATGCACAGAAACATCTTGCATTCCTATACACCAATGATGAAAAATCTGAACGAGAAATTAAGGGAACACTCCCATTTAACACTGCAACAAAAAGAATAAAATACTTAGGAATAAACCTACCTAAGGAGACAAAAGCCCTGTGTGCAGAAAACTATAAGACATGGGTTACACAGACAGATGGAGAGATATACCATTTTCTTGGACTGGAAGAATCATCATTGGGAAAATGACTATACTACCGAAAGCAATCTGCAGATTCAATGCAATCCCTATCACACTAGCAATGGCATTTTTCACAGCATTAGAAAAACTGCACAATTTGTGTGGAAACACAAAAGATCCTGAATAGCCAAAGGAATCTTGGGAAAGAAAAACAGAGCTGGAGGAATCAGGCTCACTGACTTCAGACTATACTATAAAGCTACAGTAATCAAGACAGTATGGTACTGGCACAAAAACAAAAATATAGATCAATGGAACAGGATAGAAATCCCAGAGATAAACCCATGCACATATAGTCACCTTAGTTTTGATAAAGGAGGAAAGACTATACAATGGAGAAAAGACAGCATCTTCAATAAGTAGTGCTGGGAAAACGGGACAGCTACATGTAAAAGAATGAAATTAGAACACTCCCTAACACCATACACAAAAAAACCCTCAAAATGGATTAAAGACCTAAATGTAAGGTCAGACACTCTAAAACTCTTAGAGGAAATCATAGGCAGAACACTCTGTGGCATAAATCACAGGAAGATCCTTTTTGACCCACCCCCTACAGAAATTGAAATAAAAACAAAAATAAACAAATGGAACCTAATGAAAGTTAAAAGCTTTTGCACAGCAAAGGAAACCATAAACAAGATGAAAAGACAGCCCTCAGAATAGGAGAAGATATTTGCAAATGAAGCAACTGACAAATGATTAATCTCAAAAATTTACAAGCAGCTCATGCAGCTCAATATCAAGAAAACAAACAACCCAATCCAAAAATGGGCAGAAGACCTAAACAGACATTTCTCCCAAGAAGATATACAGATTGCCAACAACCACATGAAAGAATGCTCAACATCACTAGTCATTAGAGAAATGCAAATCAAAACTACAATGAGGTATCACCTCACACCAGTCAGAATGGCCATCACCAAAAATATCTACATACAATAATTGCTCTAGAGGGTTTGGAGAAAAGGGAATCTCTTGCACTGTTGGTAGGAATGTTAATTGATACAGCCACTATGGAGAACAGTATGGAGGTTCCTTAAAAAACTAAAAATAGAACTACCATATGACCCAGCAATCCCACTAGTGGGCATATACCCTGAGAAAACCATAATTCAAAAAGAATCATGTACCACAATGTTCTTTGCAGCTCTATTTACAATAGCCATGACATGGAAGCAACCTAGGTGTCCATCGACAGATGAATGGATAAAGAAGATGTGGTACATAGATACAACGGAATATTACTCAGCCATAAAAAGAAATGAAATTGAGTTATTTGTAGTGAGGTGGATGGACCTAGAGTTTGTCATACAGAGTGAAGTAAATCAGAAGGAGAAAAAATACCGTATGTTAACACATATATATTGAATCTAAAAAAAAGGGGGGGTCATGAAGAACCTAGGGGCAGGACAGGAATAAAGACGCAGTTGTAGAGAATGAACTTGAGGACACGGGGAGGGGGAAGGGTAAGCTGGGATGAAGTGAGAGAGTGGCATGGACTTATATATACTACCAAATGTAAAATAGATAGCTAGTGGGAAGAAGCCACATAGCACAGGGAGATCAGCTCAGTGCTTTGTGACCATCTAGAGCGGTGGGATAGGGAGGGTGGGATGGAAGAGGGAGGAGATATGGGGATATATGTATATGTATAGTTGATTCACTTTGTGATAAAGCAGCAACTAACACACCATTGTAAAGCAATTATACTCCAATAAAGATGTTAAAAAAACACAAATAATATTATTTGTTAGTATTCCTTTTTTTTTTTTTTTGCAGTACGCGGGCCTCTCACTGCTGTGGCCTCTCCCATTGTGGAGCACAGGCTCCGGACATGCAGGCTCAGCGGTCATGGCTCACGGGCCTAGCCACTCCGCGCCATGTGGGATCTTCCCAGACCGGGGCACAAACCCATGTCCCCTGCATCGGCAGGGAGACTCTCAACCACTGAGCCACCAGGGAAACCCCCCTATTTTTGATTGGGTCTAGAGAGGCTATAGAACATGCAAGTGGAAATGTCTGATAAGATGTTGAAAATGAAAGACTGAGACAATTCACAAATTTTAAAACTTTAATTACATAGAGCAACTATTTGGAACATATTGTTATGAACTGAGTGTGTCCCCCTGCCCCAAATTCATATGTTGAACCCCTAATGTGATGGTATTAGGAGGTGGTGCCTGGAGGAGTTAATTAAGTTATGAGTGGAACCCCCATGATGAGATTAGTGTCCTTACAAGAAGAGGTAGAGAGCTGGCCCGCTCTGTGTCATGTGAGGATACAAGGAGTGGATGGCCATCTGCAAATGACAGGGAATCTGACAATATTTTGATCTTGGACTCACCAGACACTGAATCTCCTGACACCTTGATCTTGGACTTCTCAGTTTCCCCAAACATAAGAACTATTTGTTGTTTAAGGCACCTAGTGTGTAGTATCTTGCTATAGCAGCCCAAATTGACTAAGGCACATATTCACAAGCAATTATGAGTAGAGACAGTTTAGAAGAGGTTAAGGCATCTCCTGTGAGGCTTTTCTCAGACTGCTACTGATATTTCTGCATTCACAGCTTCTACATCAACTTGACTTTGATAATTGAATAAGCTTTTGGTAGGAAGTTAGGACTTTTAGAGTATTGACACATGCATTGTGGAGATAAATTTACTTGCAATGTAAATAGTGGTTGATTTCATGCCACAGCCAATATCAGAGACTTCATACCAGTCAGAAAACCCAAAGAAGTGAAGAGTGTGCACAATCTATTTGTTTAAACTTAGTATCTCTCCTGGATTAAATTTTCTTAATGCCCTTTGACAGGCTTGTGATAAGGTTGTTTTTCTCAATATCAATCTAAAATTTAAATGTGTATTCACTTTGACTCAGAAATAGTTCTTTTGGAAATTTAATAAGGAAAGATAATTCAACCAGTGTGCCCAGATGTACAGAGTTAGTTGTTCACTGTAGTCTATCTTGTGGAAAAAAATCTAATTGTTTTTGCATAGGCAATTAAAAATAAATTATGATACATAAATGCCATTGATTCATGCATATGTTTAAAATGTTTATCTTGCTCTATAACTATTGATGTCTAGGACATATTGTTGAGATCAGCTGGAAGGATGGCCACTAATATGCAAACAATAGTTGTCTCTTATGGATGGAATTTGTAGGGATAGCTTCTGTGATTCTCTGTATTGCTTGAATTTTCATGATTGCATATAAATTTTATAATCAGAAAAAAAAATTAATTTTTCAAAATTATTTTTGAAAAGAAAGTTGTGCCTCTGTCTTTTTGGGTGGTTAGTTTTAATTTAGATCAGTGGAAGTATGAAGAGGATTTCCTCTGGGATAAAGAGAAGGACATCACACCCCTAGAATCCTCTTTCAGGTTCTAGCCCACCATCCTAGCTTGTTTTTTCTGTACCTTTAAGCCACCTCGGCACTCTCCACTGGAATACAAAGCTGGGAAACTCCAGCACTCTTTAATCCTGTACTCTTTTTTTGCTTACTCACATCCTACTCTTTCTCTCCTGGCTTCCTTGCCTCCTGACCTGGGGAGTTTCATTTCACTATATGTCATTACCTTCATGGTCTTGACAGGGTTATTAGTTAGTTGGACTTGGATTGTCGCACTGGTGAACTCACCTAGGCCCTGATCAAGAAGGGGGAAGAAAGGAATGCACACATGTTTAGTGAAAGAATAATACATATGTGAGTTCAGAGCTTCTTATACAGATGCTTTCATCTTAATTAGCTCAAGTTCCATAATAAAATACCACAGACTGGGTGGCTTAAACAACAAGAATTCATCTTTCATAGTTCTGGAGACTGGAAGTCCAAAATCAACGTGCCAGTAGGGTCAGTATCTGGTGAGAGCTCTCTCCTCAGGTTTCAGATGGCTGCCTTCTTGCTGTGTCCTCACATGGCCTTTCCTTGGTGCATGCAGATGAAGAGAAAGATAGGAAGCAGACATTCTGGTGTCTCTTCTTATAAGGGCATTAATCCCATCATGAGGGATTTAGCCCTCGTCTAAACGTAATGACCTGTAAAGGCCCCGTCTCCAACTACCGCCATGTTGGGGGTTATGGCTTCAACACATGAATTTGGCGGGTTGGGGTGGGGACACAGTTCTGTTACAGCAGCTTCTTAAACCTGAAAAAGTAAGACTCTAAGCCGAGTAGATTGTCGAAGGACCTGCAGAATCTGAGGAACATTCAAAATGATTGTTTTTTTGGTGCACTCTATAGGGACATGGAGAGACTATCTGTGGAAATACAGTCAAGTTCCGTTTTTTGCAGTAGTTATGTTCTCCAAAGTCACCAGGAACACTGAATTAACAAACACTGAACCTTTGTTCTTAGTGGAAATACAGGATTCATTTCCTGCAATCCTCTGGTCAAAACATTTTTGTCAACCTACCAATATATAACCTTGTTTAATGTGTGTTTCTGTTTGAAGACATTTAATATATATCATTGATTCATTAACATTGAATTCACGGCCAATAGCACTATAACTCACGTGTGAATGAAGCATATTGAACGTGCATATTTTCTCCTCAAGGCATATCAGTCTTCTTATGCTTAGGAACACTAGACAGCATGTCAGCACTATGCTTAGGGACCATTTTCAACAGTGAAATCACTAACAAAAATGAGAAAATTTGGCACTAAGTAGATTGCAAATAGGACACTCATTAAGAGTAGGACAGCTGAAAGAAGAATGCAGAGTTGTTGCCTTGGTCATACTCACTGGGAAATGTGCAGTGGGAAAAAGCGAAATAATTTTGCTTCTTTGCACACACACGTCTGTGAATGACCACAGAAGCAGCAGGAGTATTGCTTTGGGGGTTACTAATAAATTTTAGAGAGTAGGAATATTCACAAATATAGAATCTGTGGATAGTGAGGGCCAACCATAATTGCATAACATTCTCATTGGACTTATAGTCTAAATAATTATTCTCAATGTGGCCCACAGCAGTAAGCATATACCTACAATGGTGTCTCCCAATGTGGATTTCATATGAAAATTTTGACATTACCTTTATGAAGCAGCAAAATTGTGAGGAATACAAAGTTTTCTTTGGGTTGATCTTATCTCTCTTTTTAAGCATCCATTCTCCCCACTCCTGCCCTCATGTTTCAGGTTTGCCTCTCATTCTACCTCCATGGACCTGTACTCAATTGTCCACATCTTGAAATTAATCTTACAACTCAGTTCTGGAGACATTTTATCCAATAAGCACATAAGGTATTTGAACTTCAGTAGGAAACTTCAGTGGGAAACTTACCTAGAAATCCAACAAGTTAAATTTGAATTCAGCCAACAGCTATTGATTGCCTGTCTTGTTCCATATGCATTCTGTTATTTAAGGAGGAAACATTTAATGGTGGAATGGTTGAATTTCAAAGTTCATATGAGAAAAATGAGAACTTCACCTTCCTGACACATCTCAAATCACACTACATAAGTCGCGTCTACTGGTTTTGTCTGTCTACTCAACCTATATCTGTCATAACTCTGCCTAAACAAAATGAAGTGTAGGGCCTTGGCCTGTCTCTTAAAAATGTGTGTGCCCACTGTAGCAACTATAGAACTTCAGGTGGATACAGAATATGACAAGGAACATCGCCCCACACACCCACCTTTCAATTAAATTATGCTCCAGATTTAAGTAGCCCAGGTAACAGGAACTGATCCAAAGTGAGGAGCTGCAGAGCAGGAGCAGATGCATTGCTTCTCAGTACGGTGTCCTTCAGGCCCCAGAATCTCTAATGGAACGAATCAGCTGCCGAGGATGCTGTAGGCACAGGGCAGGGTCCTACAGGATGGGAGAAGCCAAATTCCTTCTGTGCCACTATTCTTTTACTACACTCAAGATTAGATTACTACTTTGAAGGAATTTATACTCACAATCCATGGGCTTCCCTTTAAGGGAAGGTTTATATATATCTGTATCATGCCTTCTTGGTTCTTGAATCAAACTGTGCATCATGATGTGGGGAGAAAGCCATCAGTGCCCAGAAGCCCTCTAGCTTTCTGTGATAGGTTGGGTTTCCTAGAGAACAGGCTCCAAGACTCTGAGATTTATAGGAAGGTTTATTGGGAAATGCTCTCAGGAATAAGAGCTGTAAGGGGAAAAGGAAGCAGGAAGGAGAAGGGGGGAAGTTAAACTGCAAGGCAGTTGTAGCAGAGGGTTTGGCCTATCCTCTGGGGAGCTCTGGAGCTGGGATGGTACTGCAGAATTGTCCTACCTTGAGGGGGGCCTGGCCTTTTAACGTTTTATGAGTAGTCACTGGACTTCCCCTGGGGGAAGGGTGAGACATGTTGGTGCTCTTTGGCTGTGGGAAACTCCTAGAGAGAGGCTGACCCAGGAAGCTGGGGTAAGGAGTGTCTCAGTGTTGTAAGGGAAGTCTGGGTGTGCACCACAGCATTGACTACACTTCCCTTACAGGGATCAGGGCCTATACTGGACACCTCATCAAAGTCCATTTTCCTCTCCTTACTCAACAGTAACTACCTTGCTAGGTGATAAGGGAGATACAAAAAAATTTTCTCTGTTGTATTACAGTCTAGATGGGAATTAGATATATATGCCTTAGAACATTTGAAAGGACCGAACAGTAGAAGATGAACATGTGGTAAGAACAATGAGTACTTTAGATTTTCAGAAGATAGAGATTTCACAGAGAGGCTGGGTTTGATCTGGGACTTAAAGCCTAATGGTAAGGGGCTCAACAGATGTTCAATAAAAGAATATGCAGAATGTATCAGTGGTTCTCAAGACATGCATCTGAATCACCTAGAGCTCTTGTTAAAATGCAGATTTCTGGGCCCAGCCTCTGGGTTTAGCGTTCAGCAGGTCTGGGATAGGACCTGAAATTTTGCATTTCTAACAAATTTCCAGGTGATGCTGATGCTGCTGGTCCTGGGACAACACTTTGAGAATCTTCAAGTAAAACATCATAAAAACAGCACATTGCTTATAAAGGAAAGCACATAGTATGTTTCAAAGACTGTCTAAAGCAGTCTGGCTAGAATGAAGGAAAAGCCAGACATTTAGTTAGGATTTTAGATTAGAACCAGATTATGAATGATTCCAAATACCTTATTAAGAGATGTAATTTTTAAGTTAATAAATATCGTGGCAAGTTTTAGAGCAGAGGAACAACATGATTCAAAGATTGTTCTTAAGGCAATATGTAAGGTCAATAAAGACAAGGCATCTTGGAAACAAAATCTTTAGAGGGGACTTGACATAATCCCAGAAGTAAGGGGCTGAAGCCCTAACTTCTTTGTCAACTCTTACTTTCTTCCACCACAAAATGACCTCAGTCAAAGTGGCAGTTCAGAAACTGCCAGATTCTTTTGGTAAAAATTGGTAGCTAGTGGTGTCTCAAAGAAGATGTCTTCGCCATACCATTTCCACCAGATACTAGTCCAATGCCAAATATATATCCACTTGTTATCAAGAAGGCACAACAACAGTTTAAAAACCTTGTTAAAGAACCACCAGCTTTTTAACCGGTTCCTTTGATGGGAAGTGGGGAACAATGGATCAAATGGAACTCTGGTCTTAAGAGGGCAGTTCAGTTATTGGCTTTTGGAGCTGGCTGGATTTTTGTAACCTGTTCTAATCTAGCACATGTCTTCAATACCCCTCATCTCACCACCACTACCACCAACAAAAGTTATTTTGAATATTTCTTAAGCTAATAAACCCCTGGTGCAGATTTCTGTAATAATATCTAAAGTGTAGTACAAGTTATAACCATCACTGGAGTGTGTATTCATGATTAGGTTGCTTCAAATGCAAACTAATTACCCCTGGGGTGTGGATTAAAGTTAATTCACAGATGTTCCTAGTTTATACTGATACACCTCAAAGTAAGTTACTATGCAGAAAATATAACCACTGTCATTACTTTTATTTTGATAGCCCTCAAATTTTGTCTCTAAGCAGTGGCGTGCTGATAGACTACTTCTGGAAGAGGTTAAAAAACAAAACAAAACAAAACAAAGCTAAACAAACAGACAAAAAAACACTGAAGCCTGATTTGTAGCCTTTGCCAATTTCTGTGTCATAAATAATCCCACATTATCTGGTTTCAAGCTACAATGTTTTAACAACCAGCACACAAAATTCCTGAATATTTAACAATCAAATCTAGCAAGCTTAGAATAGGCTCTAGCATACCACTGTCTTTAACCCAAGTTTTTTTATGTACTAAACCTGTATTTGCAAAAGACTTACAGATATCTCTCCAGTGGCACTCTCTAAAATAGAGTATTTTCACTGCACTGACAATCTTCTGTATTCTTCTATTCATCCACCCCTTTCCTCTAACCTCTGGCAACCAGTGATCTTTTTACTGTCTCCATTCTGCCTTTTCCAGAATGTCATGCAGTTGGAATGATATAATATGCAGCCTTTTCAGATTGGCTTGTTTCACTTAATTACAGATATTTAATGTTTCTCCATGACTTTTCATGGCTTGATTGTTCTTTTTTTTTTTTTCTTTTAGTGCTGAATAATATTCCGTTGTCTGGGCGTGCTGCAATTTATTTATCAATTAACCTACTGAAGGGTATCTTGGTTGCTTCCATGTTTTGGCAATTATGAATAAAGCTGCTAGTTAAATTAATATTTACCATATTTATTACTGTTTTCTATTCATTGCCTTCTTTCTTTGTTCCTGTTTTCAGTCTTCCACTCTTTATACCTTTTGTGGCTTTAATTGAGTATTTTATAAGATCCTATTTTTTTCTCCTTTCTTAGTATGGTAATTATACTACTTTTTTTTTCCTTTTTTAGTGGTTGCCCTGGAGTTTACAATATACATTTACAACTAATCTAAGTCTACTTTCAAATAATACATTGTTGTTATTCATTTCACTTATATATAAGCTATAATCACCAAATACATCTTTGCTATTATTATTATTTTGAACAAACTCTTATCTGTTAGATCAATAAATAATAAAAAATAAAAGTTTTTATTTTATCTTTACTTATTCCTTCTCTAATGTTACCTTAAAAAAAAAATAGATCCAAGTTTCTAACCTGTATCATTCTCCTTCTCGCTAAAGAATTTCTAACATTTCTTGCAAGGGAGGTCTACTGGCAACAAATTCCTTCAATTTTGTTTGTCTGAGAAAGTCTTATTTCTCCTTCACTTTTGGAGGATAATTTCACAGGATATAGAATTCTTCGTTGGTGGTTTTTTTTTTTCCCTCTTAACACTTTAAATATTTCTCTTCACTCTCTTTTGCTTTCATGTTTTCTGAGGAGAAGTTGGATATAGTTCTTTTCTTTGCTTCTCCATAGTTAAAGTGTTTTTTCCTCTGGCTTTTTTCAAGATTTTTTTCTTTTTCTTTGATTTTCAGTTTGTATATGGTAGGCCCAGATGTCTTTTTTTTTTTTTTTTAATTTTTGCATTTATCCTTCTCAGTGTTCTCTGAACTTCTTTCATCTGTGGATTGGCAACTGACATTAATTTAGGGAAATTGTCAGTTATTATTGCTTCAAATATTTCTTCAATTTCTTTCTCTTTTTCTTCTCCTTTTGGTATTCCCATTTTGCATATGTTACTACTTTTGTAGTTGTCCCATAGGTGTTGGGTTTTCTGTTTCATTTTTTCAGTCTTTTTTCTCTTTGCTTTTTAGTTTTGTTAAGTTTACATTGGCATATCCTCGAGCTCAGAGATCCTTTCCTCTGCCATGTCCAGACTACTAGTGGGCCATTAAAAGCACTCTTCATTTTTGTGACATTGTTTTTGATCTCTAGCATTTCTTTTTGATTTTCTTAGATTCCATCTGTGTGCTTACATTACCCATATGTTCTTACACGCTGTCTGTGTAATCCATTAGAGCCCTTAGCATATTAATCATAGTTGTTTTAATTCCCAGTCTGGTACTTCCAACATCCTTGCCATGTCTGAGTCTAGTTCTAATGATTACTCTGTCTCTATAAACTATTTTTTTGCCTTTTAGTATACCCTGTAATTTTTTGTTGAAAGCCAAGCATGATATACTAGATAAAGGAACTAGATAGGTCTTTGGTCTTTAGTGATGTGGTGGTGAGGTGAGAGGAGGGGGAAGGTGAAGCACTGTATAGTCCTATGGTTAGATCTCAGTCTCTTAGTTAGTCCGTGCCTCTGGGTTGTGAACTTCACAAGCACATCTCAGTTTTCTTCCCTGTTTAAGAAGGACAGGATGGCTAGAGGATGCTAGAATTAGGTATTTCCCTTCCCTCAGGTTGGTTAGGCTCTAATAAAATCCTGATAGGTTGATCTGTGATAAAAGTTTCTCTTATGGGCAGAAATTATTGAGAAGAGTATTTCAAAATGGTTACTTTTGCCCTCCCCTCTGCTGGAGGCGTGAGGGGATTTTTCTCTAATATTTACTGTGAGAACCTGGGAGAGCTCCTGGAGGTAAAAGCCTCAAAAGTGTGGGGACTGCCCTATGACTGGACCCACCTGGAGTTTTTAACTGTCAGACTCGTCCCCACTGGACCTCCAGCAATTCATCAGTTACAGTTCAAGATTTCCTACCCCAGCACTGGTTCTTACAGTGTTTTCTGCTTGTAGGTTTCTATTCCAATAAGTTGTGATTCTCTGTAGCCTTCTGTCTGTCTCTCCTATGTTTGGGGCAGGGCTCTTCCCTGTGACCTCACTTCTGTGATGGATCTAAGAAGAGTTTATTTTTCAGTTTGTTTATTTAAAAAATTATACATTTTTATCAATAATTTTTAATGTATGTAAATACGATACTGAAACCAAAACACCATTTTAAAAAATTTCTCCATGGGTAAAGACCTGTGAAAACATCGTTTTCTGAGAAATTTTTTTTAGAGTTAAATAGTTGTGTCCACATCAGTAATTTCCATTAATAGACCTTATCTCTGGGCTATAGATATATTCTTAGTGTTTAGAATAGTAGATATATTAGTCAGCTTGAGCTGCCATGTAGGATACCACAGACGGGGTGGGTTAAACAACAGAAATTACTTTTTTCACAGTTCTAGAGGTTGGAAGTCCAAGACCAAGGTGCCAGGAGGTTAGTTTCTGGTGATACTTTCTTCCTGGCTTGTAGATGGCTGCCTTCTCACTGTGTCCTCACACGGCCTTTCCTCTGTGTGTGGGTGGTATCTCTGCCTCTTCTTATAAGGACATCAGTCCTGTTGGATTAGGGACCACCCTTCTGACCTCTTTTAACCTTAATTATCTCTTCAAAAGCTCTATCTCCAATACAGTCACATTGAGAATTAGGGCTTCAGTGTATGAATTTGCGGGGGGGATACAATTCAGTCCATAACAAGTAGATTTTATTGCCATTTGTTGAGAAAGGATGCTAGAATGGTTCTGAGTATATAGGAGTCATGGTTCTAGTTTCCAATGCTAGAAACATAGATGTGTGTGTGTGTGTGTGTGTGTGTGTGTGTGTGTGTGTGTGTGTGTGTATGTGTTTCCTCCAAGTTTTAAAATTGTGTTTCAGTTATATCTTTTTTGTATTTTTTTAATCGACTGGAAAATGACTTTTAGATTTGTTTCTCAAACTGTGGTTTATGGATCAAGCGCATCAGAGTAAATTAGTGGCATTATATAAAATGTAGATTCCTGAGTTTCACCTTAGAATTATTACTTCAGAGTAACTAAACAACCTGGCCTGAGCTCATGTTCTCCAGCCCAGGGTTATACTCCCCAGCCATCAAAGGAAAGAACCAATCCCTTCTGGTATATGAGCTTAAGTGCCATGACACTTCTTGTGTATAGTATCATTAAATATCCCCCAATAGCAATGCCTGTGGAGCATTGTTATTTCCTCTTCAGAACCAATAATATGTGTAAATTCTGTCACAGAGAACCATGCATTGGCTCTAAATGCTCGTATTTTGAAAATCTGTTTTTGCATTCACCAAGTGCCCTATCTTTTCTAAATTTCCTATAGCATTATTATCTTCTCATCTTTGTCTTCTGTCTTCTAGGCTACCATTTATAATTTACATCTACCCTGGATTTTAAACAGTAGATAAACATTTAAAGAGAGTGCTGAAAGTAGAGCTTACTAGACAGACAAGAAGAAGAGTAATTTTTGTTTTTTTGTGCCAAGTCAAGGAAGCAAGAGCAAGCTTGGGGGTTTGACATGACTAGTGCAGTGATTCTCAAGTGCTGTTCTTCCTGGCACTGCAGAATTGTGGGCAGCACTCTTTAGGGGATGAGAAGATTCAAGGCAACACTAAACTAACCAGCAATCATCATAACCCAATTGGCACTAGACTGTAAGAATATTTCCCAGCATACATTAAATTACCCATAGTTATCACACTACTTAAGCAGTCACTCTTCAGCAATGTGACTGTACTTGAGTAGTTTACTCCCTTGCTTAAATATGCTCATGACGCAGTTTACTCCCTTGCTTAAGTATGCTGACCTGATAGGCAATGGCAAAACACAATATACGTTCAGTTCTAACAAGAAGAAAGTTGGCACTTTTGTCAAAACTTGGTGGTGTAACTTGCATATGATTGCCAGGACGACTGTTGGGCTTGAGGAGAGGGATTATGTGGGAGAATAGAATAAATGTGTTTAAAAAAAAAAAAAGGCAACAACAATAATAATGAAGACGTCCACCATTTATTTATCATAAGAGAGGCTCTTATGATAAATCTTATTCACATTATTTTTAATCCTCATAGCTATGTGCAAAGTGTTGTGATTAATTCTTTCATAGAAGAGAAAAATGAGGTTTATAAAGGTTAAGGATTCAAACTCAAATTTACCTGATTCCAGAGCATAAGCTTTTTCCCATTATGTTTCTAAGGTTAGATGGAGCCAGATCACAAAGCTCCTCATGTGATATGATGTTGGGAAGTTTAAATAGTATGGCCAGCATTTCCTAAAGTGCATCCTGTGGAATAGTAATCCTTCAGGATGGGAACATTGTTACTCTAAGTGAAGGGCTCGGGTGCCGAGATAGGCTTATGAGATAGTGGGTTTCACCAGCCACTCACATTCTCCTGATGCACATCTCTTGAGCAATGATGCGTATGTATGAAGTCGCTGTTTGGGGTTGGGGGGTGTTCTGGGGCCACAGAATAGAGCTTTTGTATGTGTGATGCTAAACTCACCGATTCAGAGGTTGAACTCATGGCCTTAATCTCATTAGCAACACAGGGATGAAATGTACATAGTGGGAAATATAGTCAGTAATAATGTAATATCTTTATATGGTGACAAAGGTGGTCAAAATATACAAAATTACAGTTATAAGATAAATAAGTACTAGTGATGTACAACATGATTAATATAATTAACACTGGTGTAGGTTATCCATAAAAGTTAAGAGAGTAAATCCTAAGAGTTCTCATCATAAGAAAAAATATCTTTTTCTTCTATCTTGTATCTGTATGAGATGGTAGATATTCACTAAACTTATTGACGTAATCATTTCATAATGTATGTAAGTCAGATCACTATGCTGTGCACCTTAAACTTATACAGTGCTGTATGTCAATTATATCTCAATAAAACTGGAAGAGAAAAAAAAGCAGCACCGTTCTAGATCTGTGCTATACCTTACCAACCAATCATGTGATACATCTTTACTATGAGGATATACAGCCAATTCCTTAGGGAGCATGTTTTGTTTCGTTTTGCTTTTTGAAAAAATCTCATTGTTAAGCCAAATTATTTTAGAATGTTTAAAAACTGCTTAATCTATAGATGTTTAACTATATATTTAAATGTATAATTAAATATATGTGTATGTGTGTATGTACTATACAAAGAGTAAGCTTCCAATTTTGTTATTTTTAATGTGTATATTTATACATGTATATGAACATATAAGAAGATTAGAAGGCAATATAGAAAAGGGTGAGCATTGATTATATCTTTTGTGGAAGTATTACAGATGATTTTAATTTTCTTCTTTATATTTTCTAAATTTTCAAAAGAATATATATTATTTTCATAAGGAGAAAAATATATTTCCTTTATGTGTCCTCATTACCTAGTTTAAAAATGTGTTGTGTTGCTTTTTCCTTTCAGTCTGTCTGGGCATGTGTCCCTTTTGCATATTTTATTCATGGACTAAAATCCTTGTCTGACTTTCACAATGAAATCAGCTTTTTAATGCTGAGAAGAAATACTAAAATTTGCACTGAGACTGAATGAGTGATCTTGAGCAACGTAGAAACTCTGGACTGGTGTGTGTGTGTGTGTGTGTGTGTGTGTGTGTGTGTGTGTGTGTGTGTGTGTGTGTGTGTGTGTGTGTGTGTGTTTTGACTACATGATGGAATTTGAATGAGAAGAAATACAAAACAGGGGTTAGCTCAAGCAAGAGACGGAAGGGAAAATATACAAAGGAGAGGGTGGGGAAAGAAGCCAGAAATGAGAAAAACACAGACAAAGGCTAGAAAAGAGCTGGAGAGCAAAGCCAAAGTGAGCGTAAGGGTTGTGCATTCCAGAGCATGCTACAGAAATCCCAGATTACTGGATGCTAAGTAGAGTATATTTCTAATAGAATTTGGGACTATCTTTTCTTTTCTATATTATTTATTTGTTACTAGTCTCCATGATCCTTTCTACATAAAGTTTCAGACTCTGCTGTTTATACAAACTATAGGTTACTGCTTATAACCTATAGTCCTATAACATATGTTAATAATATTAATAATGTTAACGTATGTTAATAATACGTTTAAATCAACATTATTTTCAAAGAAGTACATTTTCAGGATACTTTGACTTTAGCCTTATGATGCTCACAAACATTAAAAGGAAAAGAAATGAAATAGTCCTATTTCTAGAACTGTGGATAACTCATTAGTTTTGATTTATATAGATTTGTACAACCTAATCTTATTTTGTTGGTGGTGGTCCTTTCCTCCTTTTGGGGAGACTTGTACAGCCAGGGTCTTGAGCCCATATAAATCTGAAACTTGGCCTGCAGAATCCTGAAATTACCTATACCTGCATGGCTTTCACTTAAAATTATGAAGTTAGTTTGTTTCCCATTAACCTACCTGAGATATCTAGATTACCAAGTGTCCATTTACCCATTACTTGGTTTGCATGCATAAATACTTCCCCCTCAAGCTAAAACCTTCTACACTAAGTTGATTCATGCCTAGATTCCATAACTAGAGATTCATTCTTTGTGATCTTTTGTATTTCGTTGCCTATGAAAATATTTCCACTTCTAGGAGAGAATTGCTCATGGAGTGGTAAGCCATTTTATATTGGGACTGATGGTTTTTATAAATTTTCTTGAGTAAGATTTTGACCCAAAGGTAAATGGAAACATCGCAAAGAACTCTATACTTAATAAGTAGATTTAGGATAGCAGAGAAGACTGAAACAGCAGAGGCAATCTTGATACGTGGCCCAGAGTACATTTATACTCTGCAAGCTGTATTCATACGTGGCTCTCCTTTTAACACATTGATTAAATATTAGCCAGCTTGTTTCAGAATATTCTACTCTAGATTAGGATTTCTCAATCTGGGCAGTATTGCTGGACTTTTAGGTTGAAGAGTTCTTTGTTGTGAGCAGTTGTCATGTGCATTGTAGGATGTTTAGCAGCATCCTTGACCCCTACCCACAAGATGCTATTAACACACACTCCACTCCCACAGTTGTGGCAACCAAAAATGTCTCCAGACTTTGCCAAGTGTCTTCTGGGGTACAAAATAACCCCTGTTTGAGAACTGCTGGTCTCAGTTAATCTGTGTTTTTCTCCCTAGTGGCTAAGATCTAATCAGCATTTCTTCAGGTTCATATTTAGCAGCTATGTGTTTACTTTAAACCATTCTTCCCTCATCTCTAGCCTACTCTTCAGCTCTCAGTTAGTATGACGACTCTTGTGGTCCCAAAAGTTTATAATTAACCACCACATGTAACCATTGCTACTAAGTATGATGTAGAGATAATCTTTGCAAAACTGCTAAAGGCTTGAAATAGGGGATCTCTCACATACTCAGTTCTTTGACCATACTGACCCATACTTCCAGATGACATAATGGCCCTCAAAATCTGGTTTTCCACTTCATCTGCCAACTCACACATTTATGTATGTGTGTATATTGAAAAAATAATCTAATATAATGAAAGATGATTCTCCTTTGAAGATCTTTGTAGAGTCAGTGTCTGATTTATAACAAGTTGCTTAGTTTATGTTGTTGAATTTAGGATAACTTTGACCTAATAACATCATCCTAATTACATTTAGTACGTCTAGATTTCTGCTCAAAGGACAGCACAAGCACAACAGTAGTACTACCTTTATGAAACATGCCAAATCAGAGTGTTCTAAGGACTAACATAGACCATACTGAACCTTAATGCAGAGAAACTGAAGGTTGACTTGCTAGGGGAAAACTCAAATCATGATAGGAAATGCAAAAGATGTTGGAAGCAATCAAAGCAGTGTTGCAGAGCAAGTGTGAGAGCCAAGGTGAGGGCATAAGCAAAGCTGGGTCAAAGTCAGAAGCCAGGAAGAATGGGAGCAGGTAAGGATGTATAATAAAAACAGCCAAAGGCAAATGGTTCTGCATTAACACAGAGAACAATGCATGGATTGTAGAATCTCACTTCTCTGTGTGCTGGCTACATGGTGCACAGCAAGACCTGAGGGCTTAAAGGTGCGCAGTAGGACAAGGCTATACTTTAAAATCTAGATTGTTAACTCATGTACTCTAGATAAAATTCCCAGTCTACTCACAGGACTATGAGTATATTCTAATATTTGTTTCTAGGTCTCATTACGTACTAAATCATGGCTCTACAGAATGTGCAAGATAGACTTAGAGTAGACAATCATGCAATTCTGCTACATTTTTGGCCCTTAGAGAATAGCCTTCATCTCTAATTCACCTAGCGATATGAATATTAAGAAGTTTTCAGAATAGCCTACTTTTTGAAAAGATATCCAAATATTAGTCACAGTTATTGGCAAACACCACGTGTGACTTATATTATGCATTGGGTACTAATTTGAAAATCATTTACTAATTCTGAAATATATTAGTTTAAAATTTTTTAGGGTTGGTAAATGTATTTAGTATAAGAAAAATTCAAGGAATATTGTTGGTTAATTGATCATGATGGTAGTTTGTTATGTTATCAGTAAATACTGGCACATAATTTTTCACACAGGATATTATCACACCTTTCATATCTGCTAGCTATGCAGAAGGAAAAAAAATTTTTAATTAGGTTGAATCAATTAGGTGAGATAATGCATGTGAAAATGGTTAGTGGAGTACTAGGAACAAGTAGGTACTCAATGATATTTTTCCTGGGGAAACTAACACAGGGAATGGCTATCTCAAGTTATCCAGTGTGCTTGAGGTGGAGCCAGGGAGCCAGGGAGAGAATTTAGAATTCTTGTCATGAAATGTGTTGCCTTTTGTTTGCCATATTGGACCTAGAAAAGGAGTCTTGCCTGACCACAATTTTTCTCTTTGTAGTATTGATTAATGTGATGATTATAAAATGGGACATACAGTATGGCCACAGTTTGCTATTAAATGACAATCATGCCTTAACAACAGTGAAGTCTTGTCTACTGTGAGCTCCACTCAATGTACTTAACATTTCTGAGCCTCAGTTTTCTCATCAGCGAAACGGGTTTACTATGACCTGCCTCATAAGACTGGTCTCAGAGTTAAATGAAAGACTGTGCGTACTGTGTCTAACACAGGGTTTGACCAATAATATCTCCTCTATGGAAGAAATTAAAGGCATTTCATTTTAAGAGAATCTAAATATTTTTGGCAATATTTTAGTCCACTCATGGGAAGCTTTTGTCAGAATGTGTCTGTATGATATATTCAAGTTTGAGAGTTTGGCTCCTATTTTTAGCTTTTCTGATGAGATATTTTTAATGGTTACATCCTTAAAAAATATATTAAAAAGATTTTTACTCTATTTGCTATAAGCTTTCTTGTTATTTGGCAGAGAACATTATTTTACACTCTCCCTTAAAGGATCCAAATGAAAGTAGATATGGCTTCTGAAAGTCTTGGGTATTTTTAATCTTCTAAGTCTTCAACCAATTGTCATTTCATTAAGGTGCCTTGCCGAGATGTTCTTTCACATACCATCATTAAGATGAATTGTAGCTCTGCTCCATAATACACGTATTACAAGCTCAGTCCGCATGTGCTGAAATTATAACTACAGACACGATTCCAGTTCCTGGAGAGCAGTGAAGAATCACAGCTGCTGTTTCAGGCAGCTTTGCTGTCAGTTTCCAGTTAGAAACCACCTTCCTAATCATAAGAACAAAAGCCCAAAATCAGAATAAAAATGTTGGCTCTTCGGCAAAAACCAAGGATTGAAGTGAATATCAAAGATTATTTTTAAAAATTTCTTTCATTGTGGTAAAATATACATAAAATATAACAATATACACTTATCATTTTAATCATTTGTAAGTGTACAGTTCAGCGGCATTAAATACATTCACAATGTTGTGTAACCATCACCACTATTTATACCCAACACTTTTTCATTATCCCTAACATAAACTCTGTACCCGTTAACCAATCCTGGTAACCTCTATTCTACTCTCTGTCTCTGTGAATTTGCCTATCCTAGGTACCCCACATAAGTGGAATCATACAGTATCTGTCCTTCTGTGTCTGGCTTATTTCATTAATCACAAACCCATGTTATAGCATATATCAAAATGCCGTACCTTTTTATGGCTGAATAGCAGTCCATTGTCTGTATATCCCACATTTTGTTTATTCCATCATCTGTTGATAGGCACTGGGTTGTTTACACATTTTGGATATTGTGAATAATGCTGCTATGAACATTGATGTACAGATATCTCGTCACTGCTTTCAATTCTTTTGGGTATATACCTAGAAGTGGAATTACTGGGTGATATCATAGTTCTGTGTTTAACTTTTTGAGGAAACACCAAACTATTTTTCACAATGGCTGCACCATTTTACATTTTCGCCAGCAATGCACAAGGGTTCCAGTCTTCCTTACCAGTACTTGTTATTTTCCAGTTTTTGTCATTACTATTCTTCTTGTCATCCTAGTAGGTGTGAAGTGGTATCTCACTGTGATTTTGATTTGCATTTTCTTAATGACTAATGATGCTGAGCATCTTCTTATGTACTTATTGGTCATTTGTATATCTTCTTTGGAAAAATATCTATTCAGGTCCTTTGCCTATTTTTTTCATGTTTCTCCATATTTTTAATAAATTTATTTATTGTATACATTTTTGTCAGCGTTAGGTCTTCGTTGCTGCGTGCAGGCTTTCTCTAGTTGAGGTGAGCGGGGGCTACTCTTCGTTGCGGTGCGCAGGCTTCTTATTGTGGTGGCTTCTCTTGTTGTGCAGCACGGGCTCTAGGCACACGGGCTCTGTAGTTGTGGCTCGCGGGCTCTAGAGCACAGGCTCAGTAGTTGGCGCACGGGCTTAGTTGCTCTGCGGCATGTGGGATCTTCCCGTTCGAGGGCTTGAACCCATGTCCCCTGCGTTGACAGGCAGATTCTTAACCACTGTGCCACCAGGGAAGCCCTGTTTCTCCATTTTTATTGATTCTCTGAAGTGCAGGAAATCCAAGTGATTAGCCCAACATTAGTAAAAGGCAAAGATAAGACTTAACCCCCTTCTTCTGACTCTCAACCCAGTTATCTTTCCTCTACAGAGTTAGCAAACCACGCTTTAGTCAAATGTGGTCTACAGAAGCACATGAGAGATTTTTCAATGAATCTGGCTCGACATGACCCCTTCAACATATTGTTTGGAGCTGACATTTTACTATGGCTAGTTTCTGTGGGTCACCTTTGCCAATTTTTAAATTGAGTTGTTTTTCGGTGTTGTTGTTAAGCAGTAGGGGTTGTTTATATATTCTGGATATTAATTCATTATCAGATGTATGATGTGCAGATATTTTCTCCCTTTCTGTCAGTTGTCTTTCCACTTTCTTGATAGTGTCTGTTAATACAGAAAAGTTCTTAAATTTGATGAACTCTAGTTTATCTCATTTTTATTTTGTTGCCTTAGAATGGACACCTTCTAAGGACATGACGATACCATAAAAAGTTTCTCTTCCATCAAGGTGCACTGGCAGGTAATGCTTTCTATCTCATTACTGATGTCTAAAGTTGCATAATGAAGACTATTCAGAAATAGCTGAAAGCTTCAGCCACTCTGGGAAGTGTGACGGTTCCCCTTGCCATCCTGGCCTTATGAGAATGTTGAGAAGTGAACATGACCATCTTGTTACTATGATCATGCTGGTGGCCGACAAGCAGCACACAGGGGTTATGGGAATGAATGAGATAATGTCTGTGAAGTGCTTTGAGCTCTTTAGAAGAAATTTTCTTTGTAATTAGGGAGTAATGCTGCATTATTACAGTTACTATGATTATCATCATTATTAAAGGTAGAGCCAGGAAACATGGCCCTTCCAATGGGAAAAGTTGTGAATAAAGCCCAGCAATTCGTAAAGGAAGTGGTTCATGCAACCAGTTATGAGCTTCCAGTTTGTAATTACAGTGTACTGGGTGGTTTTGCGTGTACCAGTTTGTTATTCATCCAGAAGAACAACCTTTTGCATATATAACAGCTCCCAAAAGGTGCCCAATACACAGCAAACACAAAAGAAACAGAAGAAGGCTCTGCATGACCACTGAGTTGCAAATTTGAAATTCAATTACCTATTACGGATTGTCTTTAAATTTGCACAGAAACATGGTAAAATTTGTCAATGAGAAACTTTGGTTAAGAAAAGAAAAAAATGCAAGCATGAGTCTTACATGTGTGGACAAGAGGATAACAAAAGGAACCATATATTCACTTCACTCTCCCATCATATTACACATTGATAAAGGCTTTACTTAAGTACTGCTGATACCAAAACTTAAGAGTTCAATTTTACCCTCTTTCTTTTATTCTGAAATGCTCCTTTTATTTTGCCACACCTCTGGTCCCACAGAGGGTAGAATGGGAAGGAATGAAAACAAAGTATAAAGAGTAATCAAAAAGCCATCCTGGGCTTCCCTGGTGGCACAGTGGTTGAGAGTCCTCCTGCCGATGCGGGAGACACGGGTTCGTGCCCCGGTCCGGGAGGATCCCACGTGCCGCGGAGCGGCTGGGCCCGTGAGCCATGGCCGCTGAGCCTGCGCGTCCGGAGCCTCTGCTCCGCAGCGGGAGAGGCCACAACAGTAAGAGGCCCATGTACCGCAAAAAAAAAAAAAAAAAAAAAAAAAAAGCCATCCTGAGAAGTTTAGAGCATCCTTGCTTATCAGTCCCTGATCCAAACTCAAATGGCCACTGGGACACTGGAGAATGTGTCCAGCAGCCAGCCTGTGCCCTTCTATATTTATGCTCATTAAACTCTGCTATAAGCATGTTCTGAACATGGAGTTTAAGCTGTGGCTTATAACCCAGAGCTCAGAGATCTGAAGCTGGGAGACAAAACACATTACTGAGAACATCAGAGACTATTGTCTCCCTGCTCCCTGGGCAGGGTGTTCTAGACCTTCTTTCTGTGGAAAGGGTTGCTTATTTACCACTTTGACACTCTGAGTTACCAGTCCGAGTTCCTGTAATTTGACCTCTCACCCCATCCAGCACACAGCTGTTCACATTTCCTTTTCAAGTTCGTCATTCAGAATCCACAGATGGGAACCGTGTTCTCTTACATGTAGTCACCAATGGAGGAATAGATATTGTTTAAGCCTGGTGAAGGGTGTAAAACATGTCATCTCAAAATATGCCACTCTGGCACAGGGCTTATTTTTAGCTAAAGAACTTAAAAAACAGCAGATGCAAGATGGGTGCTCTGATAAGAAGGAGGTAAAACCCCACGAGGAAGGTGTCCATCCTACACCAGGAGGAAAGTAACATTCTTATCATCAAAGATGGGAAGTGGAAGTGGAGAAAAATCTGTACATTGTTAAACTAACCCTTATCTTCCTAGTTTCTTTTCCACCATTAACTGCCCTAGCCCAAGCCCCTTTGTTTTGTCACGTTTTCATGGTTTACCACTCTGTCCAATTCAGTATATAAACACTCAACTCTAACTCGTCTTTGGGTCTTCATTTCCTTATGAGGGCTCCCATGTCATGTAAAATTTACATTAAATAAATTTGTATGCTTTTCTCCTCTTAATCTGTCTTTTGTTACAAGAGCCCTAGCTAAGAATTTATAAGGATAGAAGGAAAGGTTAGTTTTATTCCCCTCCACTGTGGTGAGCAAACATTTATACAAAGGCTAATTCAAAAAACAAAAATTAATGGGTCTCATTCTTTTCCATTCAAAATAAATATATTTATTAAATTCTGGAAGAAAAAAATTTATATATATTCTACAAATTATATTGCTGACCTTATTAAATAAGTGAAAGTCAATGAGAAAATTGGCAGAGCCTTTTAGGCAATAAAATGTTAAAAAGCCAAGCATGTTTGAGGAGGAATCAGAAATTACATTTTAATCTTTCAACCCTTATATTTGTAAAGTGCCTTAGAGTTCACAAATGATGGCCACATGTCCACTCTCATTTACTATCTGTAACACAGGAGGTCCATATTATTATCATTTCTATTTTTCAGCTAAAGGAACCAAGGTTCAGAGAGGCAAACTGATCTATGTGAGATCATATATCCATTTAGTGGCAAAGCTGTGGAGAGAAATAATTTGTTCTAATATCAAGTTCATACATTGAGAACTATGCTAGGCTACAAGTTTGGCTCCTGTAACAAAGGCCCAAGCAAGAAAGAAGTTTATTCCTTTCTAATTCAGTTGTCTATAAGTGTCTGGGCACAAACAGTCCCAGGCTGATAGAACAGTTCTACAATGTCTAGGACCCAGGCTCCATCTACTTGTTGGTCCTCAGCTCACAGCTTCCATCTCATGGTCTAATGCAATGGTTTCATTCCCATTACCACATCTTAATTCCAGTCAGCAGGAAGGGAAGGATAAAGGGAAGAAGGGCTCCCTGTTTTACTCTAGGAGCACAGTCTGGAAGTTGTATACATCTTTTCTGCTCCCATTCGCCAGAACTTAAAAACACCTAATGGTGAGCAGCCTTGCACTCAACTAAACCAGGGCATTCTGTTAACAAAGGACAATGTGTGAAATGCATATTGGGCAGCAACTAGCAATCTTTGTTATTTTGAGCACTATTGTGTCAAGCACCTATATAGTTAAGATACGGAATAAAGAAAAAAAGAAAATATGGCTACTGCCTGTCAATTTAAGCCAGTCTGAGCTTTTTTCCCTCTCTGGCTAGATTCGTCTCGTCCTCAGCTAGGCAGGACAGTTTGAACCAGGCAATCAATAATGAGAATGATGGTGCCCAAAGATGTCCACATCTCTGAATGTCACCTAATATGGCAAAAGGGACTTTGCAGATGTGATTAAACTAAGGATTTTGAAATGGGTAGATTATCCTGAATTATCTGGGTGGGCTCAGTGTAACCACAAGGATCCTCATAAGAGAGAGGCAGGAGATCAAAGTTAGTAAGAGGAGAAGACAGTGTGATGACAGAAGCGGAGATTGTAGTGATGTACCACAAGCCAAGGAATGCTGGCAGTCTTTAGAAGCTGGAAGAGCCATGGAATTGATTCTCCCTGGACCCTCTACAAGGGATCACACTTGCCAACATCTTGATTTTAGCCCTTCAAGACTCATTTTTAACTTCGAACCTTCAGAAATGTAAGAGAACAAATCTGTATTGTTTTAAGCTCTAAGTTTGTGATAATTTGTTACAACAGGAGTAGGAAACACATACACCAAGTGAATGTGAGCCCAGATACCATTAATTTCCCGTAAGAGCCAGATGCCAGGACTCAACTCTATATATGATAGAACAGCCCTGGCACCACCTGGCTGAAAGGCACATGTCCAGGTTCCTTACAAATGATGTGGAGTACTTGGGAGCCTTTTCCCACTGAATCATTTTGCTTTGACTTTAGATCATAAGCCTTATTATAAAGCTGGGCAGGCCATACATGTCCTGGCAATCACTGTTCATTCATACTTGGTTTAAACCATCTGTGGAGATTCTGTTCTTTGCATTCTAATCATTTTGTACTAAAAATACAAGGTTCATTATAAAGCTGCGCTGTCTGTGTGTACCTTGTTTTCAGAGATGGGTAGCCCTGTGATTCATTTTCTGGAAAGGAGTAACTCATATATTCTCAAAAAAACTTAGAGAAACTTTGAGGAATGTAGCCGACCAGAAAAATATGACCCACAGTAGGACTAGTTATCAGTGGTACATTGAATCCCTGTTACATTCTTGCTGTTACAGAAACATTCTTGCTGCAGTCCTCCTCCTTCCCACCTGGAGACACTGAATGATGAGTCAAGAATGGCCACAGGCTCCATCGGAAACAGAGGTGAATGAATGAGATGTGGCTTGCATATTTCTAATGTGAATTGCTTAGGGCTGAAGGGAATCATGCCCTGAATTTGTGCACAATGCACTGGATAAACACAGCACCTGAACCAAAAAATTGAGAATTAATTTGTTCTTATGGAGAGAAGCCAGAGTCAGATGCTTCATGTAAAAATGCTAGTCAGCTCTTCTTGGTTGGCAACTCTTAGGGAAAGAGAGGATAAGCATATATCTATAGTAGCAGGTATTTAAGAGGATGATCTTAAATGCAGCAAGGCTGGATTTGGTTCAGGGTAAATAAATTCTAATGACAAATATTTGTATTATGTTTTGGAATGAACAAAGCATCTTTATAGGTATTGACCTCATGTCATTGTTGCAATAACCCTGTGATCTTAGTTTCATCCTTCTGGATATAGATGAAGAACCTGAGACTCAAGTAGCTGGTCTGAGTTTTATTTAATGTTGACAAGTGGAGCCCAGACCTGAACTCAAGTCTTCAAACTCTGAGTCTGGGTCCTTTCCACTAAAACATGAGGCCTCTGTAGTGACACTGAATGTGGCTGCATTAGTAAAGGTTGTTTCAGTGCACTCTGAGAGCTGCAGAGTCGCCACAAGATTCAGGGATTAGTTTACCTCTGCATGTGCTTGTCGGGGTAGAGCTAGGGAATATCTTTGGATAGGTTGTCTTCAGACACATTATCAATGTGAGGGCATTGCCAACTGTACACAATTTCTCTGTCTTTCCCCTTCGACTCCAGCACATCCATTAGCACACATCAGAGGCTATAGGACTTCCCCAAGAACCTTTGGTGACAGTTGTTTATATGTTCACCAGTGACCCTAGAAGTCAAGTAAATTCCCCAGTGCTGCCGTAACCAGCATGTCCAAGGTTTCCTGTGCTGTTGTTTCTCCCCCCAAGTCTTCTCACTGTTACCTCCTTCTCATCAACTAGGTCTGCAGGGTGCACTGGCCAGCAGCCCTGGCTGAAGGACTCGCCCACTCACCCTATTCTAGGCACTCCAGATTCTCAATAAATATCTGCTGAGGGAATGGATTGAGAGAGATTTATATGAAAGCCTCCAAATTTGATGCTCTGAGTACCTTCACTGAAAGGCAGCCTGGTCATTTCTCATAGTGACTCTTCCCAAATATTTCTGGAACTCTCTTGTGGTCCTTATATCTGCTTGCAAATCCATCTTCATAACTCTTGCTGCCTGCCAGGGCACTACAATCCAGGTGCTCACCTGTAAACTGGACTCCATATCTGATCTTTGCTTTGCTGGTTTTGAGAGGGAAGTTTACTTCTTCTCGTACTGTCTTGATTCTCAGTTTTTGGCAGCTCAGTTCCTTTTAAAGTGAGAGAATGGGCACATCTTCTTTCTGTGTTTTGATCAGCAAGAGGTGTCCATAGGGCTCCAAAGTGTTACTGACCTTCCGTTTCATGTAAAAACTGCCAGAATGACCAGGGTCAAGATGAGCTCCAATATCTGGAGTCATCCATGTTCCATGATGCATAGGTTTTGTTGCTTAATGTCATCAAGCTGGCATCCTTCCTGAATATGTTGGAAAATAATAAGTAGTCTTCACACGTATGCAAAACTTACGTTTGATACCATGAATGGTCTAAGTATGACTGTAACGTAAAGATATATGCAGTTCCAGAGGTATGGTCAAGAAAATTCTCCCGGATGTTTCCTGGTGCTGTACCCCACGGTCCCTTCATACAGCTGAGATCCTTTGCTGGGTGCTGGTGTTAGATCTTCACACAAGGTAGACACTGGAATGTCATCTTTCACCCACTCTATGGTTTTCTATGTGGTAGCCTTATATCTCCACGTATGTTGACAGCTCTTCTGTGGACCTAACATCTTATTTTTTATTCTATTCTCCCAGTGTCTGAGCATATAGGGGCTGATCATTAAATACCATCTGACGATTCAGACATTTGCATAGTATAATCAGGAAGCTCTAGCAAATGAACCTGCAGTTGTGTAACCTGTTTTGGCTACATTCACACCCATCATTTAAGGATATTACATACATGAAATTTTTAGCTGTATTAAGCTGATCAGTTTAATCATGAGCCAGAATGGAAGAGAAAAGGATGCAGCTGAAAATGTATTGTTCATCCACTCTTGGAAAAGGCTAGAATCATGACTGAACATTTTGACTCTCCTTTGCCTTCCTTTCACTACAGGCCCAAGTCTCTTCTTGCTCTTGTTGAAATTTAATTCCATATTTCTCCTGACTATTTCAGATGACAACCAACCTCTACACCCATCCCCATTATCCCTGACAAATGTCTTCCTGGATTCTAGGAAGGATTCTAAGAAACTTGTTCAGCTTATCTTTCTTTCACACACGCAGCTCTGTTCTCCACACAAGCCAGACCAATTTCACTCACACGGGCACTGAGCTACTCCTCACCCCAAGCTGTCATGTCATCTGCTTTCATCTTTCCATCATCAATCTGTGTCCTTTTTCATTTAACAATGAACTTTAGAGTTCCCTGGTGGCCTAGAGGTTAGGATTACTTGCTTTCACTGCTGTGACTCGGGTTCGATCTCTGGCCGGTGGACTGAGACCCCACAAGCCACGCAGTGTGGCCAGAAAAAAGCAAAGAAAAAAAGAAAAATGCCTAAAAAAAATAAACTTTATTCTAAAGTATGACATACTTACAGAAAAGTGCCCAGATCTTAAATGTAAACTTGGTTGGATTTTCAGAAAGTGAGTACATCCACGTAACCAACATGTGGGTCAAGCAAGAATATTACCAGCACACATGAATCACTCAAACTAATCATTATTCACCTCTGAGAGTGACCATATCACACCATCCTGACATCCTGCACCATAGATAAATTTTCCTATTTTAAAATTTTATATAAATGGAATCATAAAGTAAGTATTTTGTGTGTCTGGCCTCTTTTGCTCAAAATTATGTTTGTGAGATATATCTGTGTTGTTGTATGCAACAATAACTTGTTCATTCTCATGTTATATAGTATTCCATTGAATATATGTGACAATTCATTTATTCATTCTATTCTATCCATTTGATACTACAATTCATTTATTCATGTTCTCCTCTGAACAGTCATACATGTCTGTTAAACATATGCATTCATGTGTTGGGTATATAACTAAGAGCAGAATTACTGTCTTAAGATTGTCAAAAGAAGACTTGCAGATTTGAACAAGAAAAGAAGTTTATTTGCAAACTGGTAAAAAGATTCATATTTCAGAAGGCTCATGAAAACTGAAAACCGAGAGGTTATTGGAATGGGAAAAAACCCTCAAGATTTCCAAGTTTCCATTAGTTGATTCATTTTTTCATGGTGGGAAAGTTCAGCTTTCTCACATGATTACCGTATCCACAAATGTCATGATCTGTTTTCAGATACGAACATCACAAAAGTCAGAGATGAAGTTGTTTTTGCAAGGCAGGCAAGGCTTATAGGAAATGTTCAAGGTTTTGTTTAATGAGTCCCAGAACTGCACAGGTAGTCCTGTTACATTGGCAGTATCTCAGAGTGCAAAATATTTTATCATCTCTGTGTAAGTGACACATACGCTTATTCATTATGTAGCAGGACGGAGGGTTAGCTATGCTTTCACAGGAACGTACATATTCAGCTTCAGGTGATACTGCCAAATAGTTTTTCAGAGTGATTGTACCAATTTACACTTCCACCAAAAGTGTAAATTAATTTCAGTTGCTCTACATTATTACTACTCTAGATATTGCCTGTATTTCAAACTTAGCCACTGCAAGTATCTCATTGCAGATAAGGTGTGCATTCCTCTGCTTTCCTGTGGCCACTTGGTAATCTTTTGTTTAGTGCCATTCAGTCTCACCCATTTTTATGTTGGGTTGTTTGCTTTTAATTGTTACTTTTAGGAGTCCTTTATATTCTGCATATGAATTCTTTGTCTGATATATGTAGTGCAAATAATTTCTCCCACTCTGGCTTGCCTTTTCCTTCCCCTAATAGTGTCTTTTGATGAACAGAAGTTCTTAATTTTAATGTAATCCAATTTATCCTTTTTTTCTTTTATGTTTAGTGTTTTTCTGTCCTGTTTAAGAAATCTTTGCCTATTCCAAGGTCATGACATATGCTCCTAAGTTTTCTCCTAAAAGCTTTATTTTTTTTTTACCTTTCACATTTAGATCTACAATCCAACTAGAATTGAATTTTGTTGATGATATGAGATAAAAGGTTCAACATTCATTTGTTTCCAAATGGATATCCAATTGACCCAGCACCATTTATTGAAAAAACTAATTGTCATCCTCTCCCCATTGCACTGTAGTGTCATCTTTGTCAAACATGAGGTGACCCCATGTGTTTGGATCTGTTTCTGAATTGTAGTCTGTTCCATTGGTTCATTGTCTGTTTTTGCACCAATACCAATTTACTAGTCATTACTATGTCTGGTAGTTTAGATCTTCCAAGTTATGTTCTTCTTCAAGATTGCATTAGCTATTCTAAACCCTTCACATTCCGCATACATTTTAGAATCAGCTTTTCAAATTACACACACACACACACACACACACACACACACACACACACTTACACACACCCTGGCTGTGATAGTTATTGAGATTGCTTTGATTGTATAGATAAATTTTTGAGAATTTTGACATCTTTATACTATTCAGTCTTCTAATCCATCAATATGGTATTTGCCTCCATTCAGGTAGTCTTTAATTGATCTTAATAATGTTTTGTAGTATTTAGTATAGAAGTTTTATTTTTTTTTAATTTTTTTTTTTTTTTTGCGGCACGCGAGCCTCTCACTGTTGTGGCCTCTCCCGTTGCGGAGCACAGGCCCCGGACGCGCAGGCTCAGCGGCCATGGCTCACGGGCCCAGCCGCTCCGCGGCATGTGGGATCTTCCCGGACCGGGGCACGAACCCGTGTCCCCTGCATCGGCAGGCGGACTCTCAACCACTGCGCCACCAGGGAAGCCCAGTATAGAAGTTTTAAATGTCTTTGTCCGATTTTCTACCAAGCTCTTGATATATTTTATTCTTTTGTAGGTGAATAATTTTTAGTCTTTTATTTTCCATGTTTTTGTTGTTGGTATATAAAAATATAATTGACTTTTGTTTATGTCTGAATGATATATCTTTTTCTATCCTTTTACTTTTATGTTTTCTGTGTCCTTATATTTAAAATGAATCTCTTGTAAGAAATCTATTGTTGTGGTTTTCTTTAAACCCAATCTGACAATCTGTGTGTGTGTGTGTGTGTGTGTGTGTGTGTGTGTGTGTGTGTATAACGGAGTTTTGAATCTCACTTATTTTTGCTTGAATAACATTTCAGGAGTGTATACATAAATATACATAATTTTGTGATATGACTATAAGTAGCAATGATAATGGTACCTACTCCATAGGGGTTTTGTGAGAAATAAATTACTAATTTTTAAAAACTTATAATAATATTTAGAATATAGTTAACACTCAGTAAGCTAGTAGTTATAATTTTTATTACAGATATTTAATTTTTCCTAAATCTTTGCTATTTCAAATAATCAGCCATGAATATCCCTGTGCTATTTGTTATATCATACTGTTATTGCTACACTATTCCACAGCTCTGTTGTTAAATGTGCATATTTACAGTTTCCATAGAAAATGACAAATGTTTTTCTTTCTCCTATAAAATGCATCACTTTTATGAATTAGCCTAGAAAACTTTTGTTTGTAGTAAGAACGTCAAAAATTTCTTGGTACTTACATGCAGCTCTCTGATTTGTTTGTGTTTAGTAAAACTGATCTGTCATTCATTTACTGAGGACCTATACATATCAGGCACCATAGAAAGGTTGTATCACATAACTAGTAAATGTTGACCAAGAATCAAGTGTAGTTCGGTTTGAATCCAAAGCCTATAGTCTTAAACACTATGCTATGATTCTTCTAAGAGCAAATCTCTCTTCTCACTTTATTCTTGCAACAAGGGAAAATGGAAAAGTTAAGTGGCCTGCCCAAAGTCACATAAGGACGGCTTTCTAATTTTTAATTTAAGATTTAATTTTAAATTCTTGTCCACAGTAGCTTTGCCTCTGGCTTTCTTTCTACTTCAAAACCACAGACACAGAGAAAACTCAATAAATGACAACAACCTGACTGACTGACTAATTTCTCTGACCACGCAGGTTCTGCAAGACTATAGCTGTAGATAGCTCACATGTTGGCCTTGAGCAAATACCTTGACATTTCTTGCATCTTTTAGTTTCTTAACAAAAGTGAACAAGTCTGTGCCTGTGTTTGTAAGTTAGAATGAAAAAATAGCATGCATTGCCTATAAATAAATCAGTTCATTAATTAAGAAAGCACATCACAGCATAACTCTATTGATAGCTGCTACTTCCTTACGTAAGTGAGTGTTTGCCTTCCCCTAATCATGATCTAGGCTCTCTTGATAATCCTTCACGTTCACCTTCACTGATAGGATAAAATAAAGTTGGGGTATTGCCCCAGGAGTCTTATCACCGTTCCTTATGGGTTTCTTTATTTTATGTCCAGGTTATCATCTCTTTTGGACATATTGTTCTTCAATAACCTGCTCAGTCAAAAGTCTGAAGTAACTTAATTTGTTAATAACAACAAATATATTCCTTTTTCTTTCCCTGAATCAGTAGGGTTTTCCCATTCTTATGACGTAAACCTACTCACCGTCACCAAATGCCATATAACATTTTGAGCTATAGCATTTGCCTCCCAATAAGCTTTTTTAATCAGGTCAGGAGGCATTATGCATCACACACGGAGCTGAAAAATAACATTCACCAGCTTCATGTAGGCTTGGCTATTCCATTATAAATTCCTGCAATAGAGGAGGATGGTAACAGTAGTATCAAGTCCCAACCATTCTTTACCATCTAGAGAGCACTTCATGTTTCTTGCTTATTTATAACGGTATTTTTAATCATTGTGTCACTCAAATACAGCAAGTATTGATTTGGTATCTAAAATACTTCATTATTCTGGAATATTTTTTCTATTTCAGAAGCAACCACAAAGGTTGCTAATTTTTCTCTTGAGGAGAAATAGAATGAAAATTCAATAGAAATGATGATTGACACAAGTATGTTACTCCTCCTTTATAGTTTTCCATAAAAAATGGGGAATCGTGCCCTTTTTCATCCAACACACTTTTGATAGGTAGAAGTAAAACTATTTGCTAATCATTAAGAATTGATCTATCACTTTTTAGAAGGAAATGAATGGTTACACTTCCATTAAAAAGCAAAGCTTTATTATTAGAATAACAACTCCATTCAAACTCCCTTGATTCAGGTATTAAACTCAAAATTTGATAAAGTGAAAGAACACTGGAATGGAAACTAAATGCCTGAGATCAAGACTCATCTTTTACTGTAACTTGGTGTTGACTTTGGGAAGTTACTCAACCTCTTTCTGCTTTTTGTATCCTCACTTGTAAAATGAAAGTTAAATTACAGAAGTCCCTTCTAGCTGTGAGAGTCCATACCATTATTCATAATAAAGAAGTAATTTCTGTAAAATCTTAGAATTTAGATTTCTATCTTTTAAAAGTTTGATTATTTTATAACCCCAGAAATAAAGTAATTGTATACCGATATCCCACTAACTGTTGCCCTTACCAGGATTAAGAACTATAACGTGTTTTACCAAAGCTACAGCAATTCTACTATGGTGCTTTTTCTTAAAATTTTGCCTTAGGCTAATAAATTATATTTTCCAATTAAACCTTAACAATGTATATATAATTGAGTCATTAAACAGTCACTCAACAAACACAAGTTTAGGTGTTTGTTGAAAAAATTACACCTGTAAAATCAACTTGACCCCAAAACTTAAGTCAAGCATGAATTATCTGTTTATCATCTATTTATCTATCTACTGTGTTGTGCTTGTGTATTCGTTTTGTTGTATTTTACTGAAGATTATAGACACTTTTGTCATTTGATTTACCCACCACCTGAGATAAAATTGATTTCATTGTTATTTTCTTCCTGGGTCCATCCTTTCCACTGGGGTAGTAGAAAGAATAGGATCATCAGGGAACCTGAATGCAGTCTCAGCAAGTCACTGCCAAAGGCAATTTGCTAACTTCTAGTCCACCTTACAGGATTATCAGGAGAGAGAATAAATTAAATGAATGCATTTCGTAAATTGTAAAGTGCTAAACAAATGCAAAGTAGCATAATACTAATTGTGAATTCCTCACTTAAGCTATTAACTCATTCACATATACTCAGCAGATATTTTGAGTACCTGCTATATGGCAGGCCCTGTTCTCAGCATTGGCAATCAGCAGTCAAAAAGGCAGACAAGGAAAGTCTGAGAAACTGTCACAGCAGAAAGGAGCCCAAGTAAACATGATGAATAAATGTAATATATTATCCTGGATAGGATTCTGGAACAGAAAAGGACATTAGGTAAAAACTAAGGCAATCTGAATAAATGATAAACTTTAGTTAATAGTAGTGTATCAATATTGGTTCATTAATTATAACAAATTTATTATGCTAATATAAGTTGTTACTAACAGGAGAAGCTGTGTGAGGGAGGGGAGGTGGAGAGGGAGATACATGGGAACTCTCTGTAGTATCTGCTCAGTTTTTCTGTAAACCTAAAATTGTTCTAAAAGCCAAAATCAATTTTTAAAAAAGGCAGACAAGACTCTCATGGAGCAATGGGAAGAAAAACATTAAAAAGTAATAAACAAATGATTTCAGGTGGTCATGACTGTTACCACAAAAATGACATAAGGTGCTGTGACAGTTGAGGGACAGTTATAAATGGACCTCTCTCTGAGGAGTGATTTTCCATCTGAAATCTGGATAAAAAGACAGCCAGCAAGATCACCTAGGGAAGAGTATTCCCTTCCATAGGAACAGCAAATACAATGACTCTAAGGAAGGGACCAACTTCAAATGTTTGAGAAACAGAAATAATCTGTGAGGCTGATGTGTAATGAGCACTGGCAAAGGTGAGGTGAGATAAGTTCAGAGAAGTAGGACTTGCATTCTCCAGAAAGCCATAGAAGGTTCTAGAATTTTTTTGCGGGGGGGTATTTTTTTTTTTTTGGCCATAGGCAGCATGTGGGATCTTAGTTCCCCAACCACGGATCAAACCCCTGCCCCCTGCAGTGGGAGTGTGGAGTCTCAACCACTGGACCACCAGGGAAGTCCCCCTGTGCTAGAAGTTTGGAGTAGTATAGACTAAGGAGGTTGTTCACATAAAATGGTGCAGCTACTTCTGTCCTAAAAAGATTTAGAGTAAATCCTGGGGGCCAACTGCTCTGTACAGGTTAATAAAAACTTCATGACACCTACATGCTATTTCCTGAAGTCTTGTTTTGGTGAAGCTGGACTTCAAAGGAGAAATCATAACCAACATGTTTTCATCATTAGCTAAAAGCCAGCTTCCTTTGTGCAAGTACCAGAAAAGAGCTTCAAATGTTCTGCCCATCAGGTTTCTCAGACAGCATTTCTGTTCATGAGAAGGTAAACTACCCAACGTCTAAAGTCGTCACCATTATGTCTACATTCCCCTGGCAGTTTTCTTTCAGTAATAGGTGTCACTAAGAGGTAGCTGGGGAGCTCTAAGACCTACTTGCTTCAAAGGACCCTTGAATCATCCAGTCCATCAACCACAATTGTGTCCTACTCCCTCCTTCCCCTCACCCTGCCCAGCACAGATTTAAGCCTGTTTTCAAGAAAGGCAATATAGCAGCAGCCTTTTGTCATTGCCCTTGCCTTGGCTCCCTGCCCTAGCCTAAGAGAAGCAGCACCCCCAAACCCTGCCTTGGCCACCATGCAGGTGCTTTTCACTTCTTTAAATCAAATTCTGATGATTCAACTTTGTGAAAACAGGCATCAAAGAGAGAGTAGCAAGAACACTGCATTGGGAGTCAAGAGAACAGAGTTCAAGTTTAGAAGCTGCCACTTTCAGAGCCTCAATTCCCTGAGGTGTGCAGTCAGGACAAAAGTCCTTCCCTGCTGTTCTGACAATGTGTGGTGGGAATCAAGTCGCTCTTATCCATGGAAAGTGCTTTGTGAACTTAAGCTGCTATGTATAAATGGAAAGAGTGAGAAATGGAGTAGTTTCAAATTGGTGAGTGTGTTTTAATTGACCATCAGTTACAGGAAGAGCACTGAGGAAGCATGGTAGGGGGGCTGGGTGTGTGAAAAATAAACCCTTTGCCCTTAAAGAGCTAGGAATTATACTAGAGTGGAGGTCCATGCATTCAGGGGCCACTGTACTACACAACTCTAGGGGGTGCCATTTGCATTGTGGTCTAAGCATATATTTGAAAGAATTAAGTGATAATGTATGTTAGCATCAATTAAAGGATAAGCAGTTAAGTACTGTTAGGAGCTCAGTGGCTGGAGACATTGAAAAAAGATGAATAGAAATGATGGGACTTCAGCTATTTGGTAGAAGAGGAAACATACTCATGGGAAAGAGACTAGAGACAAAAGACCTTTCATAAAATTAAGAGTATAAGAATCATTGGGTATGTTTTCATCAAGAGGAAGAGAAAATGATGTGACTTTCTTGCTCTTTTCTTAAATTTCTATTCAAAATATGGGAATAGTTTAGGGACTTAAAATATTGTGGCACCCGCCTTTTCTTTTTCAACTCAAAAACAGCTCTAAGTATCTGTGGGAAAGGCCAAAAGTACAAAGTGCAAACACCTAAAATCTTTGTGTTCGTCTTGTCTTTTTATTGACCTATGATCTGTTCAGTTCTGGTTCTCATCCAATGTTGAAGGGATGACATAAACGTCTTTTGGAACCTTTATATGTGTTCAAACTCAGAACAAGCCTTATGGTTGCTGTTGAGCTAAAGATTCGATATCTCTTAGAACATATTTTTCAGTAGCTGTGGCCACTCAGTTGTGTGTGTGTGCACCTGTGCACAGGCGCATTTGGGGATTTACATCCCACTGTCCATGAAAAGCGTTTTACTCTTCAAAAAGATAAAGACATTTAGGGCTTCTCTAGGCCCAACATTTCTTAATATTACAAAACATTAGAGTTGAATTAAATAATTTAGTTAAATTTTAATTACATTTGTAATTCTCAAAATTAAATTTTCTTCTCGGTGTGTTACCTATATCTGAGTAAATAGATGAATGTAAAAGCCGTAAGCATCTCTGTAAAACTCGGTCAGTCGAGATGAATTTTTACTGTGGTCATTTTTTTCTCCCCTTTTATTATATGGCCTTTGATTTTAAAAAAAATGCCCCCCCCTTTTGTGGTTGATGTTTTATTTTAATATCTGATTTGAAAATAGCAGTGTCCCATATGAATTTTACAGAGAAATCTGCTTTCTTTTATCACAGCTTCTCAGCGTTGATAGATTGGCTGGGAATTTTTCTTTCTTATTTTTTAAACATTTTTTAAATTTATTTTATTTATTTACTTTTGGCTGCGTTGGGTCTTCATTGCTGCACATGGGCTTTTCTCTAGTTGCAGGGAGCGGGGGCTACTCTTCGTTGAGGTGGCAGGCTTCTCATTGCGGTGACTTCTCTTGTTGCGGAGCACGGGCTCTAGGCACGCAGGCTTCAGTAGTTGTGGCATGTGGGCTCTAGAGCGCAGGCTCAGTAGTTGTGGCGCATGGGCTTAGTTGCTCCGCGGCCTGTGGGATCTTCCTGGACCAGGGCTCGAACCCGTGTCCCCTGCATTGGCAGGCAGATTCTTAACCACTGCGCCACCAGGGAAGCCCTTCGCTGGGAATTTTTCGTCTGATCATTTTTGTGTTACCCATAAGAGGAGAGGGAGACAATGTGAACCAACATTCTGATGTTTTGAGGATAAAGATTTGGCAGTGGAGTTTTGTCACCGCATCTCTTTTCTCTTCTTCCTTGGAGTTTTCCGCAAAAGCCGAAGCAGTGACCTTACTCAACACCTGCATCTTCAACAACCAGAACAGTATAATTACCTTTCTTGAATATTCTATAGAATTGTCAAACAGCAATTTTCTTTTAGAAGACAGTCTTTTAAATAATGTCGTTTACATACAGAGTTTAATATCTCTTAAGCTAAAAATCTAATTACAAGAAGCTGAAATTTACTGCATGTTTATAATTTGCTCTTTATAAAATTACTAAATCAGGGCACCTTTAACATACATTCTGAAGCAGAAAAAATACATTTAGTGAGACAAAATTAAATATTTTGGAATTTCTTGAACATATGTTAATTTCTATTAATATTACCATATTAACACTATTTGGTATTTTATTGCATTTCTCTTGATTCGTGCTGTTTGTGGAGAGAGGTGGCTCACAGTGACATGATTTATCAAGATCATCTGATGTCATCATTTCCTCTTTGCAAATGAAAAGTACCAATATTTTAAAAAGGACTGCCATTGTACCTATGTATAGATGGCATATTCAAACAAGCTGAGACAGTTCTTCCAATGGACATACTAGATAGTAATGCCAATAATAAATAATAAGATTAGGATTTAGGTAGTGTACTGCCATTTGATAAAGCAGCTCCTGCCCAGGATGTATAAACACTTATCATTTTTGACATCCTGATTTGATAATTTTTGAAGTGCAAATGGGATTGTCAACCATTGGCAGCAGTGGTACTTCAGAATTCTACTACAAGGTGAATGTTAAAGTGGAAAATTTAACATATCACCACATTATTTCATTCTGGTACAAGCTCTAAATTAATGTTATGAAATGTTATGAGCAGACCAATAAAACTACCGCTTACAAAAAGTAAAGAGTATCTTTTATAATCTCCAAATTGTCACTCTGGCAATTCCTCTGTTGCCCCACGTTATTCTCAGAATGTCTAGTCTGCTACATTTTCCTTCTGTGCTTCTGTTCAGGATTTCTGTTCTCTATGCCAGTTTGTGTCCAGGATTCTGCAAATCTTTTGTATCTTTTTCTAAGCATGTTCTCTAGGACAAAGCTATTCATCCTGAAGTCTAATGTACAACCTTCCCAGGCTCTTCCTCAAAAGCACACTCTACCATTCTAAACACACACACACACACACACACACACACACACACACACTTAAAAAAGAATTTTAATAGAGTCTCACATTGCATTGTTTTGAATTTCCATCAACTGTCTAAACTAGTTCATACCATTACATTCTATAGAAATGTAACTGTCATGTAAAATAATTTTTATACTGTTTATATCTTGGTCATATACAATATGATTTTTGTGCCTGAAATCTTAAGTATGCCAGTAGGAAGAATCACAAAGTCTGAAATGCTGGAAATGTATTCTTTATGCTGTGATACTCAGTTTAAATCTTGACATTTCCTGTTAGGAAAATAACATTTGAAAAAGGAAATGATACTCAAAATATTCCACCTATTCATGAACAATTCTCAACAGCCATATTTTATTACATAAAACATGTTGCAATCCTGATTTCTCTCCTGTATTTCTAGGTCCTTTATAAAATATGCACGTATGATGCTAGATATGTGTGTACGTAGGTTGTGTATATTTCACATGCAGACACCAGAAAGCAAAAACAGCGTTTTCATTCAACTTATATATGAACATAATGTCACTAAACAACAAGCGATTCTCTCTCTCATTTTTTCACTTTGCCTTCCAAGCCACTGCTTTATATTTTATAGGGTTTCTCCCATACTATCTTAACTGGATTAGGGAGTAAGGACAAGTTTTCTCTATTACAAAATTCTCATTTAATCCTTATCCACACTTAATTTATCAAATTAAATCGGACAAGATTGATGCCAGGGCTTTTCAAGCTGGACATCGTGTGTAAAATCGGCAGACAAGGGTTTGTAAAGGGTGCCCACCATGACTTGTCATAGCATCTTGCCTCAGACTCAGCTGCCCTCGCGTCGATCCAGGCGGGGTCAGGATGCTTCTTGATGTTACACTGTGGGCTCTGCGGGGAAACAGAGCAGCTACACAGCCTCCAGCAGAGTTACTTATTACATCCTCGGCCCCCTTCACCTGCCCCAGCCATTCAAAATAACATCACACCAT